>NW_026623525.1:811722-864957 GCF_030028575.1 Malurus melanocephalus
CAGCGCCCCCTGCCGGTCACACAGGAGATGGCAGTGCCAGCGCCCCCTGCCGTGCCACAGGGGACATGCCCAGTCCTTCCCGCAGCTGCAGTCCCTGCAGTTCTCCTCCAGACTCTTGATGTAACTTGGGTCAATGTTAGAAGATGCTTCTATAGCTTGATTTATAAAATACCTATTGTTCTGGTTTGAACGAACTCAAATGGGAGCAAAACACTCCCAAGTTCCAGCAAACCTCCCCCCGCTCTCTTTTCCCCACCCGGGTCCCAGAGACAAACTTTTCCACAGAGAGGAAAGTGAAAAGAAAAGGGAAAAAAACCTATTTATTTAAAATTATAAAAACAAACAAAACAAACAAAAAAAAAAACTGTGGAATCAGCTGTTGATCCCAAAGCCTTTCTCTTCCCTCCTGGGAGTAGCTTCCCCTCCGGGGCCCCCAGAGGGGTGTTCAGAGTCTCTCCGGTGGTTCACTGAAGGATCTTTCTCGCCTGTCGTGCCACGGGAAAAATCCTCCAATTCTGAGATGACGAAAAAAAAAATTCAAGGAAAAACAAGTCCAAAGAAAGGAAGGAAAAAAACCGCCGTCCCAGAGAGCAGGCAGCTTCTTTTCCACCGCTGATCCTGAGCCTCCCCGGAAGGAAAAGAAACCGTGTGTGTCTTGTCCCTTTCCCTCCCATTGTCCTTGAAGGGAGGAACATCACCAAACAAACCAGAGCAGTCTCGACTAATGTATAGTTACAGAAGGGTTGTTTAACTTTCCTCTAACATAAGCAGATGATAGGAATACCATACTCAGCTAACCTAGGACACCTATGTAACCTGAACTATGACATTTTAAAACTTATATAACTTGAATTATAGCTTTTAATACTTATATAACTCGAATAATAACTTTTTATACAATGTTATAACCAAATGTAGTTAACTAGTTGCTGAATGCTTAAGTAAGCAAAAACTCACCAGGTGGATAATCTCGAAAATACATAAATATAGCTAACTGGGAAAGAGCAAGGTGAACTAATGAGAAATTGGCAAATGTAAAGCCAATTAGCAACGAGCTGAAGGATTTAGACTGGTTATATCCAGAAAGCCCAAGACCACCTAAATTGGGCAAGCGCAAGCACAGTGCAGAAAAATTATTTATAATCATGTGGTAATCATATGTAAATTAGTTCCARACATGAATATGATGATGTTATGCTGATGTAGCAATACTCAACCATGTTTATTGTACAAATAAAACATGACACTTGACAAAGGTGCGTGTGTTGAATGGAGAAATCCCCCTCACCTCCAGCACAGCCATAAACAAACACCTGCTGTATAAACCCCAGTCTATGAGGTTTTATTTAAAGCCCATCCTTTCAGGCTGCACTCTCCATGGTGTGYCCATGGCTCTGGCAGTGGGGAGCCCGAGCTGGACACAGTACACCAGCACTGAGAAGAGAATCCTGTCCCTGAACTCACCAGGCCAGGACAGGCAGGGCACAGCAATGGCTCAGGTTCAACTCACAGTCCAGCAGAGCCCTTAGGTTTTTCTCCACAGAGCTGCTTTCCACCAGCTTGGCCCCCAGTGTGTTCTGGTGCATAAGGTTACTCCTCCCCAGGTGTAGCACACTGCATTTCTTTTTGTTGAATTTCATGATGTTCCTGTCAGTCCATCTTTGCATCTTTTTGAAAGATTAAATTAAAGTTAAAGATTCAAGGGAACCTTGAGGCTTGTCTCTGTGGTGTTTGGTGGAAGGACAATAGGCAGTGGGCGCAAGTTGAAAGCCAAGAAATTTTATTTAAATAAAGCTTCTTTTTGTGGGGGTGATCGAGTGCTGGAACAGAGTGTGTGGAACCTGCATCCTTGGAGAGGTTCAAAATCCAATCACACAAAGTCCTGAGCAGCCTGTGCTGCTTGCTCTGCTCTGAGCAGGGAGTTTGACTGAGGACCTCCAGAGACCTCTCAGCCAAGCTGGTGGTACCAGGCAGAAGTTTGCATGGCTGGGAGGGCAGGAGGCGTGGGCTGGATTGCAGATGGAGCCCAAGTGGACCATCAGACCTAAATAGCTCTGGGCAGCCTCCCTTGGGACCCACAGCTCAGACCTGCTCATCACCTGCTGCTGTCTTATGGTCTGAACTCTGTGCTGTTGCCTTTCTTGGCTGCTGTGGCACTGGGGATGCCCTTTCCCCAGCAACCCTGTTACTCAGCTCAATTCCTGTCTCTTAGCAAACAGAAAACAAGAAAAAGACATATCAAGGGGAGAACAAACAGTTTCCACTTTGTGCAGATGCCATGCCATTAATGCAACCTTTTATAAATAATGTAAACCCATTATTGTTTAAGCCTCTGAGACACCTTAACCTTTTTTGGGGGTGGACTTAACAGATGGAAATATGTGCTTATGTGCTGTCTGCTCAGATGAAGCAAACTTCATCCAGTTTCGTCAGTGTATGGACATGTGCCAAAGATGACATCAAAGAAGAAGCTTTAGGGAAAGGCCTTGTCAAAATCGGAGATTAGTACTTGACCCATTACATGGGCACATGGAGATAAGAAAATATATAATACATCATGCTAAAGTAATGTCTCTGACTTTGGAAGGTCACAGTCCCGAGGAAAAATATTAGAGAAAAACCAGCATGGAAAAGTATTGTGGAAAAAATTCCCTTTATTTTTCAAATATGGAAACTATCTGTATTAACACTGAAAATCACAGCATGAAGAAAAAGCCCTCAGGAATTAACAGAGTCGAATTGCCCAAATGCCRTGGACACACTGTACAGTACTGATTTCCAGCTCTTCTTTGGGCACAGCAGAAGAACATACAATTTCAGGTCAGTTTTCATGGGCAGTTCAACTCCTGGAACAATGTGCATGTATTAGATGCATAAAGTGACACATGGCCTAACTGAAAATCCATATTCCCAGATTTTCTCTCTTCAAATTAGTAATGAAGAGATGTGTCCTAACCCAAGAGCTGCTTGTGTATTTATRCATTGAGATAGCTTTCTGTTTCATCCCATCTGTAATCATTAGGGAGAGATCTGYTTGCAAATAGGAGAAACTTAGAAAGTTTCTGCAAGTAGAAGCAGCAGGACTGCAGTAAAAACTGCATAAGCTCTCAAGTATATGGTAATTTAAAAAGACAGTGGATAAAATTATAAAATACAGTTCAAAAATTATCCRGTTTTGAAGGCTGAGTTCGTACAAGGTCAGCACTGAATTTGGAAGGAGTACAAACACTTTTGTATTCCTGACTGAGCTCTGAAAGCTTGCCCCTTGCCAAGACAGATGCAGTGGGGATGGGGGTCTTTGGGATGTGTGCAGACAAGTCAAGGACACAGCGGAGAATTTTCTCTACACATTGAGAAGTTCTCATTTCATCACCAGCAGGTACAAGTCAAAATTGGCATGCATTGAGCTCCTTTCTGGGAAATCTGGCTTTGGAAGACTCATTTCTGGAATGAAGTAGAACAGCCTCAACTTTTTGTTTTAAGGATAGGATTAAATGAGTAAATCAAGGTGGGCACCAAAATGAAATATGCAGCTTTACACACAGTGAGACTGTAATATTGACTTTCCTTCTTGGATTAGTAACAAAAAAWTTAGCTCTGTGTATATGTATGCTTGCAACATGCACCCCTTTCATATATATGTGCATATATATATGTAAGTATRTGGAAATTTCTGACAATACTTTGATGTTCAAGTACTGTAAACAGATCATTCCAATCACAATCTGGTTAACAACATGGGTAAACACCAGAGCTAAAAGCTATCAACTGAATTCTGAAATTCCCAAAGGAAGACTGGTTTGCACTGTTTGAAAATGAGGCCTCTACTTGTYTGTGCTCTGTTAATCTTGTGTTGGAAGCAGGGAAACACAAATGGCAAGGCTTGGTGTGYACTGCTTTGTGGGAACATCTGCAAATATGTGGATGCAGTGTGGTRTGGAGAGTCCCTTTTGTGGTGTGTGTACATGTCTGCTAACAGCAACTGAAAACAGGTGAGACTCCTGCTGAGTTTTATTAATGTATCATTAGGATCCTTCCTAGAAATGATTGGGTTGGAAAGAACCTTTGCAATATCTCTAAGGCAGAAAGCACGTGCATATATTAGAAAGCCAGAAGGGACCCTTATGACCATCTAGTGTGACTGTCTGTGKAACCAGAGCCATAGGACTTCCCAGAATTAATTCCCATTTGAGCTAGAATCCAATCCAACCATCTTCTGATTCATCCTTCCATTTGCCCTGGTCAGGAAGTCTCTTCAGGATTAGAATTCAATGTTTTCTTGAAAAGTTGGACAAACAGTCTGGAAAAAAAATAAGAAGACCAAATATAAGATAAACAGAAAGAAGCAGTTCAATATGGACAAACTGAAATTACTAAACTTCAGTGATAATAACAAACTGCATAAACACAGGCTGGGAAATTGCTTGATAGGCAGCARTTCTTCTTAAAATGATGTAGGAATTATCATGTATTACCACTGGAGTAGGGTCAGTGCTCTCATGCTGTTGTTAAAAAATAAAGCAATTCATTGTGTTTTATAGGCAGGTCTGTTCTTTATGAAGGTTTAGACTCATGTCAGCTGAGTGGTGTTAATGATAAGCTGGTGCTGTCTTAGCTCACGATAGATACAAGCTAATGCAGTGTATCTTAAAACTCTTTGATTAAGATCTAGTCCTTAGATAGAGCCATCTCATCAAAGTAAGAGTCTAACCTCACTAAAAGTTAGGATAAGATGAACAGACTKGAGTTTGCTGTATGTATGCATCAGGGACAGTTATCCTGATCAGCCSATGCATAGCATGCTAACAACCATGGTAATGGGAGTCCAATATCTAAATCTTAATGTGCAGGAAATATTCTTTCCTCAGTGCTCAGTAATCAYAAATCTTTAGTTGGATTGTTGCATCAAATTTTAGTCATTCCACTTCAAGAAAGATGTGGAACAGCAAGGAAAACAATGATTATTACCTGTGAGGGTATATACAGGATCTGTTTAGTCTAGAAAGGAGAAGAGCAGACATTATAAAAGTATTCAAACAAGATTTTAAAAGTGTTACAAAGAGGAGGAGAATTTGTTATCCCTCTCACTTGCCTCCTGCTAGAGTAGATGTCCTGTCAAAATAAGCAACCTGCCTTCCACAGTCAGCAAACAACTTGCTACCTTACATTCTGGAGCCAGCCACTGCTAAACAGAACTATCACACACTTCCAGTTACCCTGTTCTTACATGAAAGAGGTGGGCTTGTGCATTTATCTCAGGTTCCCAATAATTGTCCAGCCATAAAAATARAATACTCTGCCTACAGGATGCAGAATGCAGCAGCACCAATAYATAACCCTGCAGTGTCTGAACAACTAAAAAGAGTCTCAGGATGTGGCTTTGAACATCTGAAGAAATAAGTTTGAGGAAGCTTTGGTGGTGCTGGGGAGGGCAGTATGGGCAGGTATGCAATTGTGGCTGGCAAAGTTGACTCCATCAATGCCTCTGAGGTCTTCTCTCCACAATGTGCACCCCTGAGTGTATGGCCATGGCTAGGGATGGAAAACATCAATGTGGAAAGACAGGGTAGAGGGGTGTAAGTCACACAGTGGGTTGTGAACAATGAGAAGAGCTCAAGTGAGTGCTGCCTGGTTTAGATAGTCCCTTGGTGGCTCAGGAGGCTGCTCACTGCTGTTCCTGCTCTTTGCTGTTGTTGAAAGCAGGACAACTACAGTGCAACAGCCTCAGCACTGTTGATCCTTAACATCTTCCTGGTTGAGTATAGACATTCATTTTCTGGTTGTTCATGGACCTGAATGTTATGGAGCAAGTCCCAGTGGTCCTGTTCATGGTGTGAGAGATACCAGCTGTATTCCTGGCCATGTCATGGAAGGGGGAGAGAGCATGGATGAARCAGGTCCCTACTTCTACCTTTAGCCTCTGAGGTGTTATGGATGTAATTTGGGCTTATGTCCAAGTGTGTTAAACAAAAGCTGAACTCCATTTGGTAGGAACTGAAAAATATATCCTGACCCTTTTTGAGTCTGGGGTCTGGCCAACTTGTGCAAGTACCATGTTATTTGGCTGTGCCTATGAAAGAGAAGGAGCTGTAGAAAGACAGAGGTATTGAAAGTGAATTCTAGAGCAATGTGACTGAGGGGAAGTCACTTCTGAAAATGGGCAAAGATGAGCACAGGAACCATTTSMTTAGGAATCTAGTGATGAAGAGTGGAACTGTTTTCTGAGCAAATCTGGCATGGCAGGGAGTCATTCCTGGCATGGATGTACCACTCATCTGCTCAGATGGGCTAGTTGTTCTTAAACTTTGCATTACCCCTCCTGGTTTCAGCAGGAGAAGAAGAACTCTCTAGAAAGTAATGAAGTTAACTTGGTTTTGGCAGAGCTTGATAGGGGGGASAGCTGTTTCAAGACTGAATAATGGATATAATACATTTGTTAACTGCTTCTTTCACAATCCTTTAGGATCTTCTACTAATGAAAAGCCTATTGACCCCTACTGGTGCTGCCAGCCAGCCCTGTCCTGGCTGTATGATCCCACACTCCTTCAGAAGGTGGGTGACTCTACTATCTGCAGCCAGACAGGGTGCCAGAGCAGCTCTCAGAAAGCATCAAGTGCATTATCTGTGCAAACACCAGGACTGTGAGCTAGGAGGTCAGTGCTAAAAGCTTGTTTGGGCAAAGGTGCTAACCAAGTGAAGACTTTGTAGCTGTATCTTGCAGGGCAACATTTTGGTGCCAGTCACAGGGGGTGGTGTTCCCCACTCACCGGGCTACTTAGTTCAGAAATAAAGGAGCTGCTAGACCAGCTCCTTCACTGAGACTTCTTTATTCAGGTCTAACTATTGGGCCTCRTAAGAATGACTGAATCAGGCTTTTTTACCAGTTTAATTTTCTCCTCTTTAATGTCAGTCRGAGGGAAATGGGGGAGGAGCGGGTTTAGGGAAGACTGCATGTTGCAGAGGCAGTAGAAAATTGAGTGTCTTGCATAGTGTCTTTCTCTGTCCTCCACTTTGGACTTCTGTTTCAAGTTTTGGCTTTTTACAGCATTAATTTGTACTCGGCTGCCCGATTTCACAGTGCTGTCTCACTCCTGGAGTGCCTGTGGGTRTCGTTGTGTGGGCAAACCAGGTGGGAGAGCTGTTGTTTCTCCTCTATCCCAGAATTACCAAGTTCGCAGTCTTGCGCATCCAGCTCATGCCGGGAGAGGTGCTCCACAATGCCAGCCCCCAGAGAATCCCCCAGCACATTGGTAGTTGTTCTAAGGCGGTCCCTGARAAATCAGAGAGAAAAACAAAATACAGTTTGATAGTGACAGTTTAGGGGATGAAGATTATTTCAACAAACTTCTTCAGTGAAACTTTTTCTACTTTCTRAGTCACTCTAATAATGGATATTTCAACACTGACAGGAGAATTGCTCCCAAAGAGCCTTCCTTA
This sequence comes from Malurus melanocephalus, assembly GCF_030028575.1. Taxonomy (NCBI): domain Eukaryota; kingdom Metazoa; phylum Chordata; class Aves; order Passeriformes; family Maluridae; genus Malurus; species Malurus melanocephalus. The sequence goes on from NW_026623525.1 coordinate 819,160, forward strand.
ATTGATACCCTTGAGCTCAAGCTTCACATTCATTCCTGTTTTATTGCATCCCAAATTTCTTACTAATAAGTTTTGGACTTGACACAAATCAAGAGGAAGGCTGCTCAGTTTCTACATGGACACTGTCCTTTCAAAGGCTTGCTGCAGACTCAAATGGTCTCACCACATCTGATTCACTTAAGTTGTGTTTTGTTTTACAAAAGTGCTGAAATTCTGGTGCAAACCTGTGACAGTGCTGCTGTGGACTCAGATTTCCTCAGCATAGACAGCATGCACTAAAATGAGACACCAGATTCCTTGTGCAAAAAGCACATCTAAAAGACCCCAGGCAATGTGATATTCTCCACAACTACACTATGTCAGAGCTGCTGAAGCTGTCACCAGTCCAGCAACCCTTCAGATCCTTCAGTGGCACCTATAGAAATAATCTACTCTGAGTAAGCACAAGTAGGGTTCCTCCCAGCCAAGTCTGTTCTTATGCACAATCCACAGTTCCAGGGGAAGTGGAGGTGTTGGGCAAAACTGTTTCCACCTGGTCAGCCATGGCTGGGAGAAGACTTTGGCTGCTTTGGCTACAAACCAACAATATAAGATACAGAAGAACAGAGGAAACACTGACAGTTTATCCATATGTGGTGTTTGAGAAGACAGAGAGGTGGGACTGTGTACAAATGCACATTCTTCATTCTGATTCCTAAGACCACTCCTGTAAAATCACTCTTCCCAAGTGATTTTATTTAAAAGGGAAAGAAAGCTGAAATGTAGCAGTGTGGCTGGCTAGCTGCACCCATCTAAATACTCTCCAGCTTTGTACAGCCCAGTTTCATCCCTCTTGCAGTGTTAGCTAACCCAGAACTATCATTCTGTAGTGTGTATTTGCTTATTATTGGCACAACCTTTCCCTATGACTCTGCAGATAATTTCTAGATGCATTTAAAGATATACTAAATGGACGACATTCTGTTTGGCCACCAGGCTGATCAGTGAGTGACCCCTGATGCCTTGGGTCACTGAAGCACATGGTGGAGACTCCAGCATGGGCAGAGAGGGCTGCTGTGCAAAGCTCTCATGGATACAGATTGTATTTTAAGCTTAACAGTACAGGTTACTGAGCCTGCTTTTAGCAGAGACACTGAGAGTACAGACGAGGTCTGTGAGCACTGTCAGGAGTGCACAGCAGTGCATGCCTGCAGAGCAGCAGGGAACTTACAGAAACCAGTCGACAGCGATGATGAGTGTGATGTCCTCAGTAGGGAGCCCCACTGATGTCAGCACTATCACCATSGTCACCAGTCCTGCCTGGGGAATGCCTGCAGCTCCAATGCTGGCTGCCGTGGCAGTGATGCTGCAGGGAACAGGAATGCAGAGCTATCAGCCAAGGGAAGAAAAGAGGTGGTCGCATTTGCAGGAATGTCAGGAAGTAGCTCAAATTCATCATCATCATCTTGGCAGCCTTTCTGCCCTGGTCACCGAGAAGGATGGTGACACATCATCATAATGCCAGGCGGCCCCCTCTCATAACAGACTGCATACACAGCTTTTCCTAAGACCTGGACATGCAAGAGGAGCTCAAGTGGAGCCTCRAAGACATGATGTCCCAATCATATGTGCTTTGACACCTGGAGCTGCAGTACAACCCTTCTTTCCCATATTTTTTTTCTTACTGCATCTTCTGAGCAAAAGAGGAACCTGATCACATCTCAGATAAGTCAGCAAAAGTGAAACCCATTCTATAAGCCCAAAATTCTTTCAAAAGTCACCTTATTGTGATGATTTGCCCAAAGTCAAGTTCGTAGTTGTTGACTTGTGCAATGAAGATGGCTGCAAGGGCCTCATACAGAGCAGTGCCATCCATGTTGATTGTGGCTCCCACAGGCAGCACAAACCTCGTGATACGCCTGTCCACACCATTRTTTTCTTCCAGGCACCTGAAGGTTATGGGCAGTGTTGCTGAGCTGAAAGGAATTTACAAAACCACATGAATTGTGTGCATGCTGACTTTGGAAGAAGTACTAAGCCTTTGCCTGGTTTGTGACCTTACCCATTTGCTTTTTCACCCTGCCATGTGAGCCAGAGGCCAGAAGATGCTAGGAGAAAGAACAGTCTAAGCAAGGCTTCCTCAGACAKGATGCACGTGGGAGCTGCATATTCAGACATGGATTTCCTCAGGGGGTTGGCTGTATAACCCTGAGGCTGATGATGCTGGTCTAGCACCAAAAAAAGGAGGATTTGGGGTATATAGGACAGAGCCTCAAGACCAAAACTCCTTTTTCTGCTATTAAAAGCACTTGAGCCTTTTCTCACCCTTCCCAGTCCATAATACAATTACCCATGTTTCAGAATATATCTTGCAGAGAAAGCAAAGAACTGTTTCTGAAAGAGAACACGAGCAGGAAAAATGCTGTATTTTGATTGAGAAGCTATGTGGAAGAGCCTGCCATGTGTTTGCCAGAAAATGAATATAACAAGAAACATAGCACTCAGTGAAACAACAGTAACCTACCATCCCTTGCTTTGGTTGTGTGACATAGCAGTGTGAGTCATTGAACATACTGATGTTGATATTCCCAGGCCTCTGGGAAGTTTAGTGACAGCTGCAAACAGCCTGTGTGCCTGAGAGAGAGAGTTGTGAAAATGTATGTGTCCTAGGTTAGCTGAGYATTGTATTCCTATCATCTGCTTATGTTAGAGGAAAGTTAAACAACCCTTCTGTAACTATACATTAGTCGAGACTGCTCTGACCATTTTCTGGAGCACATCCGTATCTTTCTCACAATTACGTTATGTTATCTGAAAGCCATAAATTTTCGTGTTAATTGGGCTTTTGTTCTCCCTTCTTCCTCTTCGGTGGGGAGAGGGGAGAGAACGTCGTGGGTGCAGTGCTTTTGGCTTTCAGCACAGTCTAAACCACAACATTTTTGGTGCATTGGCCGGGAAATCAAAAAAAAAATCAGGTTTTAAACCCATGACATTATGCAAGAACTTGTGTGTGAGAGGTATGTGCATGTAGAATAATGCTGTGATTCAGCAGGATTTTATATTTGTCCTGAGCTCAGCATTTCAGTGGCAAGCAAAGTCACCCTTGTGTTTGGTCAGGAGAAATATGGGCCATTCAGAGCAGGTTGTGTGACAAAACCTCCTGAGCAGGGGAATGGGAGCCTTTCCACTCTCAAATGAGTCTGGAAAAGACTCATTTGAGACTTTGTCCTCTGCAGAAAGCCACTAGTGCTAGAAATGGTGAGAGCACAGTGCTGCACTAGAGCAAAGGAGTCCTGAGATASAGCATCATCTACATCAGCCCCAGCCCCACTGTACACCGTGGTACCTGGAGGAGGTGCCCAGGGCTGTGATCAGAGCCTGCAGGAGCCCTGCAATGAAGAGCCAGGGGTTCCTGTGAGTGACGATGAAATAGAGCAGGGGCAGGATGCAAAGGGCGTGGATGAGGAGTCCCACGATGACAGTGAGCGTGTACATTCCCAGCTGGCCTCCCATCACTGCCAGGTCATCCATCTCCAGGATTTTGCCCGCAATTAAAAACATGATCCCAACTGGAGCATACCTGTGACAGAAACACAAGGCCAAAGGTTAGTCCTGGCTCCCACAAGTTCACATCAGCTTTAACACATGCTGTCTGGATAAAACCCCAATAACTCAGCATACCACAAGTGCTCACTGAGCCCAATAACTGGATAATACTGCTGGTTTCTTTTCTAGAAATTTGGAGAGAGCTGGGATTTGTTCATCCCATGGGCAAAAACCAAGCTCTTGSTGCACACCTGGGGACCCCAGCACTCTGCTGTGCACACAGCTTGGGCACTGGTGGTTTCCTCCTCCTTTTGKGTTTCCTACATGTTTCTACAACAGTCCTTGTAGAATTGATTAGGAAGGTTACATATAGAAGCCTTCAGAGTCCCTTCCTTTCTTAACAGAGCTTGGGCTGAGCGTGTATTTTATTGAGAGGCATAGGAAAGTGCAGCAGAAACAGGGAATCAGGGAGTAAAAGCAAGAGTGTCCTATAGGCCTGGGATATCCACTTTGCTGATTTCTGATGATCACATTTAGGGAATAGGAACATCTAGGGATTCCAGACCTGGTGTAACAAGGACTGGGCACATCAATGTCTGTAAAWGCAGCCATGGCTCATATAAAGCTCCATTTTGAAGTACCCTGCTATCTTTTCCATTCCTTGTGTCCTTTCCCCGCCACCTCCATAACAATGCATCTGACAAGCAGCAGTGAGGCTCCACAGAAAGGAAGACATAAGGCAGATATGGAGAGAATCATAAGCACCAATATAATAACTGGACCAAAGGAAATTCCAGCTCCATGGCCACACTTCTCAGGGCTGGGCCTCTGCAGCTCAAGAGCTCACATGCAACACATGCACAAGGCTCAGAGGTCCACATGCCAAACTCCAGCTTAGCCTGGGAGGTTTGGAAAAGTTTCAGGAAAGGATTTAATGAATATTTCATTTCCTCTGACTGTCCTATTAGAAGACATCCTTGACTGCAGCCAGTGACCAGATGTCCCCAGGACAAACAAGCTCCTGGAGATGGTCTGTGGACTGTGGCTACAGAAAGGCATGTGCAGTCAGTGTCCCAAATGTAACCAATGTTCTGTATTTGAATAGCCTGCCTTCCTTCAGGTAAGGGGAGTCAAAGCAGGGGTGTCAAGGGTCTCTGGAGCAGTGTGCAGCTCTACTTGCACCACTGTGCCCATGCTCTCCCTTTGTGCCCTCAGGCAAGTCTTACCTCTTGTTAGGAAAGTAAAGCCCCAAGCTTTGGTTCAGACATGGAGCAAAAGATCCCAGGTAGGGGTGGGGACTCCCARCATCTGCTAGGAGCTCAGGAATATTCTTCTCCTTGGTGCCTTTTTCTGTAAGGCATGTCCTGCTGTGCTCAGAATTTTGCTCTGAGATACAATTCTGTGACTTATAAGACCAAAGAAAAGGAAGCTGGAGCGATCTAAAGTGGGAGAGGGTGTCAGACTGACAGATTCCTTCCCTGTCAGGTATTTGTGTGTGTTCTGCCAGACCTGCATCTGTCCTCTTTTGCAATACCTTTGAGCCTAAACTGGGTAAAAACCTTAAAATCACAAGATTTTGTAAAATGCTGCCTTCGAGCATAGGCTTGTCTCAGCAACGCCTTATCTGGACAGAGGCAGCCTTACACAGAAAGCAATGAGCAGCTGAGCTCCAGAAGAGTTAGGATTTGGGAGACCTCAAACTGAAAGGCAGTAACTTTGAACTGATCTCTCAACCCAGCTCAGCTCTCAGAGCTCTTGCATCGCTGCAACCCTGAAAACAGGAAAGAGGCAATGAGTTACTGTGATTCATAGCTAAGTCAGACTCCTGGAACACAGCTGCAAGGAAAGCTCACACCCTACTCCTGTTGGCAAGGCTAAGAGATCTTCCACTCCAGTCTGGTCTTCCAAGGATGTTTYCAGAAGCCTCAAGAAAAGCAAGTCCAGGTGTACCTGATATTTCTAAKGTTAAAAACAAAAAGAACAGGAAATGAAATGTGAACAAATATCCCATCCAGACTTTTCCCTCCAGCTTGATGGAGCCAAAGTAGAGCTGTGCCCATCTGCTTTTCCTGTGCTTGTGCATGAAATCCTTAAAGCTACCCCACTTCTCATCATGTCAATGGAAACTGCACCTGCAGACCTCCTGCTCCAACCGGCCGTGCTCCTCACCAGATGATAATGGCCACCAGCCTCATGATGGCTTCGTTGAGGCAGTTAAAGAACTCCCGCAGGGCCCGTCCCCTCTGCTTCATGCTGCCGATCATCAAACCGAAGCACATGGAGAACACTACCAGCCCCAGCGCGTTCACCCCATTGGCTGAGCCTGGGATGGGAATGACTTCTTCAAAGGTCAGCACCTCGGAGATGCTTCCCAGGGCATGAGTCACGTTTTCCATGATGCTGGTGAAGTTCTCAGGCACGGGAATCTGAGTGGTTGTCACACCCGCTGTGACATTGCTGCTGTGGAGGATGGTTCTGGTGAAGACCCTGGTGCTGTACTGCGTCTTGTACTGAAAAGACACAAATTATCAGATGCACTCAAAAGCCCTAGTTCAGATGCTCAARACACATGCTAGGCTTTTACATCCCTTCTCAAAGTAAGGACAGTACTGCAAGTTGCTGCTGACCTGTATGGGAAACTTGCTTTGCCTGTTCTCAAGGTCCCCAGTGTAGTGCTTTCATCAGGAAGTTCATAGAGCAGAAGGTCAAAAAGACCATTAGAGCATCTAGGATGCTAAGACTGAGATATTCTTGCTTCCCTGATAACCCTCTGTGCTGCTTCTAAGGGCACTAGCACAGCAGAAAAGACAGTTTCTTGCTCCATATCACAGTCCAAGCCTGCTAGCTGAGATCATGCAAATCCTGCCTCTGTGGGATGGGATGGGATGGGATGGAAGTTGAAGCCCCCACCTACAGACAGTTTGAAAAGCTTGCATGGGGGATGCTATAATGCAGACTAACACCTGCAGTGCCTCCTGCAGCAGTCAGACCTGGGGAATAAAGTGCTATTCCATCCCTCAGAGAAGTAGGGAGGACCACAGTCCAGAGCCCAGGGCACAAAAATCTCATACCTGTTTGAAGCAGGCTTCTACCAGGTTGGGTGGAAACATATTCCTGCAGTAGATAAAACAAAGAAAGAGTTATTGTCCTGTTGAAGTCGAAGGAAAACATGGGCTTCCTGGCCAACTTCTGGAGCAGTATCTGMGGTCACAACTCTCACAGTGCCACTCAAGCCCTTTCTGTCTGACTGACAGAAGAAGGGAATATGCTGATCTGGACTCAGCACCTCTTGCATCTTGTCAGACTCCCACTCCATGTTTACAGATTCCAGAAGGTATTCAGTTATGTGGAAAGAGATGATGCACATACTGCTGTGAGATATGGGAACATTGTAAAACCATCATCAAACCCAAGTGAACCCTGAAACARTACCATATTGCAATGTTTAAAACACTGCTCTCAGCCTCACCTCTACAGTTGTCATTTGAGCTCTCTGTTTTCCTGTACCTCAAAAACATGACTTTGTACTACTGGAGCTGGTACAGCTTTGCAATTGAGTAAAGTGACAGCAAGGGAAGAAAAGGCAATGCCTTGGGAACCAATTCCTTGATTTCTTTTGGTCTTTGAAGAGGGATATTTGGAGTAGCCTTTGCTGGGTGAATTTCTKAAAGGTAGGTGGCCACTGATAGTCATTATTATTCTGTTGAGCACATCTTGCCCCCTTACATTAACACCTCTGGAGAAGGATTGGACTCCAGGCCAAGCACTCAGTCTCGGAATGGCAAAGCGAATTAGCTGGACTAAGCTAGAAGCAGAAGGTTTGCCAAGACTCAGCCTGAACCTCTTTCCCTAAGACTGTATCMCTTAAGCTGTGATGCTTGGAAAGGACCCTCCATGGAGAAATGTRATCTCACTGATAGAGCATCAGCATGAGACAATCTTGTTTACCTACCTCACCAGGTCCATGAAGGCATCTGTGGTCTGCACCTGCTCAATTCTGCCTTCTCGGTGAAGDTTGTCCTTAGATCCTTTTCCTGGGTGTATGATGATCACCATGAAGATGCCAATGAAGACAGCTATGATTGTGGTCACCATATAGTAGATGATAGCCCGCATCCCCATCTTCCCTGAGACTCTGCTATCCAGTGAGGCCATTCCTGGGGTGTCACACAGAGAGACAAGATGAGGAAACCTTAGAGAGAAAGGGAAAGCCCGAGGAAGATGCAAAGGGTGCAAGGCACATGCATGAGTTGGACAGGGARCTAGGGTCTCTAGGAAGCACAGCATATAAGGGACAGAATTTGGAGTTCCAGRGTGATGTTGATATGGAAGAATGTGGCTTGTGATCATGAAGAAGTATAGCACTGGTACATCATAGGCTGCATTTGGGAATGTAGCAATTTTCTTTTAAAGCTCTCAGAAGGGAAATAACGCCCTCCTAGTACACTGGGCCTTTCAGTCCCTAGTGGTGGGATGTTTCAGGAGGTGGAACAGATCCTTCTGCTCTCTGAAAGCTTGGCTGTCTGTCATGTYTTCCTTGAGGATTCTGGGTGAAACAAGCTCTCCAGCCAGTGATCACCCCTTTTGGACTGACACAAATTAACCTTCTCTAGGCTGCAGGAAACCTGAAGTTGACTTGGGCAGCAAACTTGGAGACATTTGAGGTTGTATAGGATTAAATCCCTGTTAGTGCTCAAGTGCTGGGCATTGGTACCACCACATTTTGTTCTCCCCAGTTTTTCTGAGAAAGCACAAGGTCTTTTKCTTCTCTGCCTCACTACTGAGCCAACAGGGGTCTTAAGGTGGATCGTGTTCACTATGGCTGTAGATTCAGGCTTGTCACTACTAGCCAAGCTAATCCAACAGCTTTGCTGACCACTGTCTTGGCTGAAAGTAGCAGAAAGCACTTCTCACCTGTAATCAAGCTGGAGACAATGAGAGGAAGAACCAGCATCTGGAGCATCCGCATCAGCAGCTCGCCGGGGAAGGAGAAGTACTTGATTTGGCGATAGGTCAGCTGGTAGGGCCGGAGGGAGAAGGCCAGGATAATCCCTGTGGATCAGCAAAGGATGAGAATGGAAGTGGGACAATGTGATCCAGTGGTCTGTCTCTCAGTCCTACAGTGTGGCTTTTCTCTTTCTCATCTACTCTCAGCTCCTCCTCTCCCCAAAGGAACAAATGCTCGCTTTCTAAAAGGCTGTGATCCAGTTTTTACTGTATGCTCTCTYTCCCTCTGACATATTTATGTGCACAGGAGCTTTGTGCGAAACCACAGGTCTCCTTGTTCCCCTGCCTGTTACTCTTCTGGGGTCTGTTTCCAGCAAGATCATGAACAAAAAATGCTGTGATGAGAGATATGATCTCCCRGACTAAAATAAGTGTGACTGCACAGTTCAGATTCTTTGTCCACCCAGCTCTTAAAGCTGAGTTCATCCAGTTAGAGACACAGCCTGGATCAAAAGCAAGGGACATCCTGCTATGTGCTAAGAAGATTTGGTGTGCATGGTATCACAGCCATTTGCATCAGTTCTGGTCCTGTCAGGCTAAAGCTGAATCTGGGATGAATCTGAAAAGCCCTTGTGCCCACAGCTGCAGTCACAAGATGACTTCTTCTTTCTTCTTTCTTTGAAGAAATCTGGATGATTTTTACAAGGATTGGTTGAATTGGACCATGAAAGTCTTTCTGTCATGGACTGTCTCTGTACTGCACACAGAAAGGATGACCAAGGACACTCTCCCACAAATGCACTCTCTATAGGGTCTCTTGTTCCTGCACAAAGTAACTCATGATGTAGACAACACTYAGAGCTGTCAGCTCATCAGCTTCAMCTCCTCAATCAAATCATTATGATAAAATAAAATATTTGYAAAATAAGCAAACATTTCCCCATRTTTRTAAATGGTGCCTGGTGTTGCCCCCAGCTCCATACCTAGGAGTACTGCAACAATGGTGAAGAGGACGAAGGCATTTCTCCTGAAGAAGCTTTTGGCACTCTCTGCAGTGATGCTGTGCATCCTCTTCTTGGCCCGTGCTGCTCTCCTGTGCACAGCCTGTCGGATCCTCTGCACCCTGCTGTCGCTGTGCAGCCTCTTGGCTGCGTCCTCGTTGAGGAACAGGCTGTTGACGTGGCTCTGCTCGCTCATGGTCAGCACGGTGCTCAATCCCCCGGCACAGCTCTGGGCAGGGAGAAGGACAGGCAGGAAAACATGAGCTGTGGCACATCTTGTCTTCACCWTTAGGTCATTTTCCTGGGGCCTGCTTAGGAAGGTTTATTTAGAGTTGATTAATGAGCTCCTCTGACCATCTGCAAGGAACAGGGAAAGGTATCTAAAGGGCTGCAAGGGTCTTGTCACTACTGCTTGGGTGCCTCTGGAGAAGCTCTGACCTCTATAGCACCCAACATACACTCAGGAGTGACTTATGTTGGCCTGGGCAGGCAGAAAGGGCTCCACAACCACCCAGGCTTGTTTCATAGGAGTTTTATCAGTTTGGAACAGAATTAATTTTTATCACCTGGCAATAAACCCCTTTCCCACAAACTCTTCCAAACAAAACCAAACATTTCTGACATATCTCCTGGGTGGACAAGTCCCTACCACAACAGGTTTCCCCATGACAGCGAGTGGCACTGACTGTTTCTTTAGAAAGGAACATATTCCCCTTGCCTTTTGTGGAGAATAATACTTTATTTACCGACTTTCCTTTGAAACACAACAGGACTTTAAAGTAATATCTCTTGTCAAACTCCACTGATGAGATTAACCTGCTGTTCTGTCTTTATAAGTACTAAGATTGAAATCAAACCTACTCCAAAGAGATAAATAAAGAACAAATTCTGCTCCATTACCAGCTGGCTGCAAGGCCTGGACAGTTTGCTATACTTTATTAGTTTAGTTTTACTRTTATTTCGATATTCCTCAGAACAAAAGAACAAGGGGACTATAGAGGCAAACCAATCTCCTCCAGAGTGCTAGAAGGCACGAGCTCCCCAACAGGTCTCACCATGAGGAAGATTACTGCCTGACTATACAGGTGCCATTTTCCTTCTGTCACTGTGTTTTGGCAGATGGAAGGTCTGAAAATTATTCTTGTTCCTAGGAGTTCACAAAGATAAAACAAGCCTAGATGAAAGCAAAGAAGAGCAAAGTCACCTTAGTACATCAGGAAGTGCTGGAAGACCTTCTTTGGTGTGCCAAGTCAAATAAGATCTAGTCCATTTGTAATCCTAAATTTAAATCAAASAAACCCTCGCAAATGAACTATATTCTCTATAAATTACACACCTAGTATCTTCCATCTGGACCCAGATAAATGCCTATCATGAACTGAAGACATTGCCTTAAAGATGAACTGCTTTGTGGTACAAGATTGCAAGGTCATGTGCACAGAAGGTGGAGAAAAGCCTCCATTCTGAGAGARGGTTTGTTTGCACAGATGCTAATGCCTTCATGAGGTTCAGAACAGCAGAGACACACCCCAAGGCTAAGCTGCACCAAGGCCACTGGCAAAGATGATGGGYATTTGCTGCAGGAACCTTGCAGTGCTGCTGTGGTCACCCCAGCTTTTGGATCAGCAAACAGCATTCCATGGATTTTGATCCACTCATTCCAGCTYGATCAAGCATTCCATTCCTGACTGYACCATCCCACTTATATCTGTTGATGGAGACAATACACACCAGACTGTGGGGAAACTCYGCCTGTCTTCCTTCTTTTCACTGCCAGTCTAGCTTTTCAAAGCTACACATGAAAAAAACAACCTGCAAGAATCTTTCACTTCATTGAGTTTTTGCTTCCTGAACACAACATTAGGTTTAGAAACYATGAATTCAATTCCCTTGTGTCCCRCAGTAAAACTGTATCATTTATAGCCTTCCAGATATAGAGTTGAACAAATGATCCAGAACAGMTGACACAGGAACACATCCAGGTGGGTTTGAATGTCTCCAGAGGGAGACTCCAGAACCTGCCTGGGCAGCTGTTCCAGTCCTCTGCCACCTTCAATGTAATATTCTACCTTAGGATGTGGTGAAACTTTTTGTGGTTTAGTTTCTGGCCATTACTCCTTGTCCTGTTGTTTGGGCATTCAAATGCTTTCTGATGTCTTGTCTGATCCTCTCTGGCACAACTTTGGACCTTTCCTGGCTGTGCTGTCCTGGGATCCCAGAGAGAACAGTCCAGCACCTCCCTCTCCACCACATTCCCTTCTCAGGAAGCTGCAGAAAGCAATTGCTCATCAGTCTCCATTTCTCTGAAGGAGATGAGATCCCTCAACTGCTCCTCACAGGATGTACCATTCAGCTCTTCACCAGAGGGCTCACCCTCCATTCCCCTCCTCAGGACACATTTGAGGACYCTCACATCCTTTTTCAATGTTGGGGCCCAGCCCTGCACACAGWGCTTCATGTGAGGCTGCAGCAATGCTGACCATTATGGGATAACAGCTTTCTGAACCTGCTGGTCATGCTCTGGATGACACCTCCAGCACACAATTTGCCCTCTCAGCTGCCTGGGCACACTGCTCACTCCTCTTGAGCCTGCTACCAATCCACACCCAGGGCTCTCTCAGCTCTTCAGCCACTCCTCTCTCCATTTAGACTTGTACCCAGTGTTAAACTCCCTCCCAGTTACAGAAAACAGCACTTGGACTACTTCCATTTCATGCCTGAGTTAGCCCAACACTCCAATCCATCAAAATTCTTCTTTGATGCTTCTTATCCCTGAAGAAAGTCAACAGCACCTCCCAGTTCTTTATTGTCAGCAATGGGATACTCAATTCCTGCATGTGGATCCTGGATCAAAATGCTGAACAGGGTTAAATAAACCCTAAGGACAGTGCCACTGAGTGCTCAGCAGCCAGACCCAGCCCTGCTCACTCCAACATTCAAACCCTGCCATCAGCCAGCTCTTCACACAGCACACCATCACCTCACCCCTCCCACCACTGGACAACTATCCAAAGGATGCTGTGAGGGACTGTAGCAAAAACCTCACTTAAAGCCAGGAAAACTGCATGCACCACCTTCCCTTTATCAGCTGGGGATGTGACCTCATTTTAGAAAGAAATCAAACTGATTAAAGAGGATTTTTCCTCCGTGAAACCGTGTTGGAGAYTGTGTTGTTCTTCAAATGCTTTTCAGTAGAATTCAGTAGGACCTTCTCTATAATTTTTCTAGAAACTGAGGTTAGATTCACAGGTCTATAGTTGTTTATGTTTTCCTTCACACCTTTCTTCTGGATTAGGACAGCATTACCTTGCTTCCCAGTCAGCAGGGATGCAGTGCTGCTTCCTACAGTAACACAGATTACCACCCACATCAATCACTTCCAAAAGAACCACCAGAGAAAGTTTCAAACCCCAGACACTCTTTTTMTTACTCCCAAACTTCTCACTGATCATCAAACAACCCAGCACAGATTGGTAATGTGAAGTGCTGCCGTGCTTTGATGTGAAAAGCTCCAAACTGTTTAGTGAAGTGAAAACTCATATTGGTGGCTCTGAAACCACCCACCACAGACTTGCTACACACAAATCAGACTTCTCCTTTGCTGTGATGACCTGAGGAGACCATGTTGAGTAGGGAAATGTGGGCTCCCCCTCCTCCAAACCTTGCCTTTCTTGGGGCTGGACCACACCACAGCAATGGCACAAATCTGTACAGGGAAGGTGGGAGCAAAACCCACAGATATAAGGGGACTCACCTGATCTTTTCACCAGATGTCTCTCCATCTACRTGCACTAGAAAACATATTTTTGTCCAAACAAAAATGAAATTTCTATTTTTATATGGGAAAATACAGGATTATTTATTAGATTCCATGTTGCACCATGTGCTCATCAGCCTTCTTAGAGCAGAAGTTATTGCACAGATGGAACACAGCAGCAGATCTTGCTCCTTTGCTGTCCCCACCCTCTTGCTGACTTGCTCCCTTTCTCTCTCTGCATATTTTGCAATAGAGTAGCCCCCTCCACAGCACATTCTCTCTGTGTTGCTGCTGTGGAATTGTGTAAATATTCTCTATTGCATCAGCTGGAAGTTCTCAGACTGCTGCAGTAAGTCCATAAAATTGTCTTGTCAATGGCTTGCATTTTTCTTCTTCTTGTGAGGAATAATGTGGCTTTGCTCTCTCAGTGAAGTTTGTTCTATCCACGAGTGTTTCACCAGGCTTCACTCTGCCAGAAACACTGAGACATTTGAGAGAACATTTTTGGTGGTAACTTCAAGGCTGGAGTAGGGAGCATGAGATATTTTGCAAGACAGCTCAGTGTTGCAAAACTAATGCCYAATTCCTAGCAGTGAGGTTTCACATAAACAGTGGAATTTTGGCTATTTTAGGGGTACCAGTCAGATGTTGGTGAAGGAGAAAAATGGGGAAGGATGACTTTGGCACTATGTTTTATTCTGCTCTTTGCAGATTTTTCTGTGGTTATMTCCCCATCTACCCCAGGGAGATTTCCAACATGAGGGGAGGAGTGCAATAGAGCTTAAGGACTTACAAAGAGGTAAAAAATAGGGAATCTCTGAATCAACTGTTCCAGCTTACTGGACACTGAAAAACATCTGTCCTCTTTATCTTTTGTCTCTGCTAAAACAGCCAACTACAGAAAAGCTGGCATGATTCAGTGTGCAGCATTGTCCTGTGAGCATGTTTTAACAGAAGGTACTAAAATTGTGGTTAAGGGGGATTGGAGATGGCCATGACACACTCACTGTGTGGAGGGCTGAATGTGGGAGCACCAGGGCAGGTTTGCCCTTTCTAACAAATTGCACAATTTCGGCCCTGCACTTAGAATCTGAGAGTAAAATTCTGTACATAGCAGAGAAACTTCTTGAAATAGAACCTTAAATGTAATCTTTGACTACAGGCYCTGTAAAGACACACAGCCTCCTGCATCTTTGTCCATGCCCCTCTCCCAGAGAAAAGACTAATTTGTTTAAATGGAGAGCAAGGGAGTGCAGGAGAAGTAAAAAGCAATGCTCAAATGCATCTAGTTGAAGAAAAACCCACGTCAGTAAGGATATGGCCTCAGCATCAGATCAGTCAGAATTTTTTAAAAATTTTTGTCAAGGATCGTGTATGAAAGGTTTTTAAAGCAATAGATATGATAGGGAATGAAAGGGGAGATCCCCTTTCCATCATTACTTGTGGTGACAGGCTGCCAATAGAGATTTCAGTTTTGAGGTTCAAAAAAAAAACAAAACTGAAAAACAAACAAAACAAAACAAAAAAAAAACAAAACAAAATGCAGAAGGCTGAGCTCTTCATCTGCTCACAAATGGCAGGAAAAATGGTCTACTCTGTACATAAATGAGAAGCACTAAATGCAGAAAAACTCTTAATTCCCGTGATGCCTGATTATTTTTGCCTTTTATTTTTATATACCCTTTTTATACCCTTTTATATATTTTATATACACTTTTAGACATTTTCTGTACCATTTATGTATCCCTTGTACACCAAGCCTATATGCTTGTAATTCTTGTAGCCTGATATTTTAGTTTAGGGATTCTGCTGGGCAGAGAGACCAAACATCCTCAGTAAGGGTCATCATGTGTGGAGGACAGATTCTTACAAGAAAAAGAACATTTTGCAGCAGCCATAATGAGAGAGGCCTGCTGACACACAGGCCAGGTTAACAAGGATGAGCAAAGGAAGAAAGAATGTTAAAACGAGATCAGGAGAAAGAAGTCTGAGAAACTTTCTGCTTATTATCTGCTGCCAACTTGATGTAAATAATGCTGGTCAACCATAGTAGTTTTGTGACATGAACACCGTGTGAACAGAGCATGTAATCAATCATGATATATGCAGTCACATGTACTGAAGAAATTTAGCTATAAAAGGTGTGAGAAATTGCAATAAATCAGCTACTGCTTGGTTCATATTGAATTGTACATAGTCTATTTGTTCACTCCTCCAACAAAGGTGTTATCTCAAACCTCGAGGCTCCAACCTTGGGTGAAACCTTCTCTCTGGAACATCYTGTGTAAACTGRGCTCTGGCCTCCTCCTGGGGCAGGGTTCTTTACAATAGGGGGGCATTATTGCATTTGTTAACTTTCTTATTGGGGAATCCTAGGTAGATATGCTAATTTGTGAAGTCTATAAAACTTGTATACATGCCATACGTGAGGTGCATTTTCTGGTGTTTCTTTCTTCTGTCGAGCTGTGCTTCTGGAATCCCCTTAAATACCATGGTAAAAAAAAAAAACCCTTTTATCCCCTTAACCGTGTCYTGTCTCATGATTAAAATCTGTCCCTAAAGACAACATCAGTGACTCGCAAAGATACTGGAAAGACCATAGAAAAGCACAGACTGATAGAAAAAAAAAATACTAGGAATTATCTGAGAGACATTAGGGGACAAAAAAGAAAATAYAGAGTATATTCCATCCCTGAAAGGCTGAGTGGCAGCTGGGATAGAGTTAGTTTTCCTCCTAGTAGTTGGTACAGTGCTGTGTTTGGAATTTAGGGTGAGAGTAATCTCGGACTTTGTCTGGCAGTAAAGCGCCAAGGCATAAATCACACTTGTGGAAATGATACAGCTTTCATGTTGCAACATTAAATGCTTAAAACTACTGAGGTTTTTGGTATTTAGAAACCCATATGTGCATCTTAAATATTGCTATATCACAACAACAGAAAGAAATGAAATTATCTGAGCAAATTTCAAGTTGCTTGCTGAAGAAATTTTGCATTTAACTCAGATTCTAGGAAAGCTGCTGCAAAAGTCTTCAATTACTTACTTACTTTATTGTGCAGGCTAAGCTTTAAAAAAAAAAAAAAACAGCCAAATTTGACTGTTATAAAGCTGTCATCACTGAAATGTTCCTGCATTCAATTATTCAAACATCAAGAGGCAGGCTATAAGTATTTATAAATTTGTTTTTATGTGCTGCAAAGTTTTGTAGTAAGAGAGTTTGCATCCACAGGAGCCCACAAGCTCCTCCTGAACTGTGCATGTGTCAGGCTGTCAGCAGAGGTGAGGGCAGACTTTTCCCAGAAATGCAGGGGTCATGAATGCAGTCTGTGGGCAGGGCAGGCAGGTGGACTCTCAGTCTGGGTGTTCCATGGCCCTGCAGAGCTGGTGCAGTGCAGAGCTCAGAGCTGTGGCATTGGGGCTGCACCTGAGGCAGCATCTGGGGRAAGCAGGAGGAGATGGGCTGAGTCTGCATATGCAGATCTACACAGCATGGACATCTGCACAGAGAGCACAGTTCCATGTGGAAAACATCTCCCAGGAGGTCAGGGCAATGCTGCTGGCCACAGGAGGTCAGTTCTGTGTAGCAGTGATGCATTGAGTTTCTGCCAGGGACAATAGGCAGTTGTGCTGCCTGTAGAGAAGCTGTTTGTTTGGAACCAAAGGGGATAACTCACTGCTCTGTGTGAGCTTCTCATGCCTCAACACCCCTTCATGACAGCTAGAGAAACTACAAGTCGGGAGATAAATCTACTTCATGCTGTGCACAGCTYTGCCCTCATTCCAGAAGCATGAAACAGCTCTGAGGCCACAGAGCAGCAAGAGTTCTGAGCATGGGGTCAGGCTGCAGAGATCTCTGGCTGGCGTGTTCCAGGCAATGGTCAGTGSTGGATGAAGAGGAAATATATCTGACTACTTTACATGGTCCAGACAAGACTCAACATCAAACCCCTAAAAACAGTTTCTCAGGGCCTGTATCTGGTACATCACCGCTGGGATCACAGATCTTCTGCGACATCCCAGGTGGGACCAGCACCAGAGTCCAGGAACTCTGCTGTGCTTGTACCAGCAGGTTGAGAGAGGTGATCCCTGCACTCCAATTCAGCACTAGTGAGACCACAGCTGGTGTGCTCAGTCCAGGTCTGGGCTTCCAGTGTGGACACACTGAAGAGAGTCCACTGAAATACTGCAGAGATGATGGAGGGACTGGGCCATGTCCCATGAGGAAAGACTGGGAGTGCTGGGACTGCTCAGACTGGAGGAGAGAAAGCTTGGGGTGAGTGTTACCAGTGCACCCCTGTGGAAGGGGTGTGGAGAACTCAGTGCCAGATCCTTCTCAGTGTTGCACAGGTGAGAGGTGGCAGAGATAAATTGAAGTACCAGGAAATTCTTCTTAAGCATAAAGAGAGTCTTTGCTGCTGCAAGACAGACTGAACACTGGGGCAGGTTGCCCAGAGGGTCGAGCAGGGGGTCTCCATCCTTGGAGATRTTCAAAAGCTGTCTGGACATAGTCCTGAGCAACCAGCTGTGGCTGAYGCTGCTTTGGGCAGGGGAATTGGACTAGATGATGTTCAGGGGTCCCTGCCAACCTCAGCAATGCTGTGACCTTCCCTCTGCTGAAGTGCTGTGAGACAAAGATTTCAGGACTACAGACAGCACTGACATATCCTGTCCCTGGCAGTGTCCTGGAGCTGATTTACCTTTATAATTAGCACAGGGCCATGGTCACTCTTCCCTCACCCTCTGACCCCTGCACAGCATGTCTACACCWCACTGAAAGATAAACAAGAAAATGCTGCCTCGTTGAAGCAGCCAAGTGCCATTTGTAGCTGTTGGAGAGATCGTGAGTACCCCAGGGGTGTCTCAGCAGAGGGGCAGCCATCAAYCAAGTGGACCCACTGTGAGATACTCCTCGGGAAAAGGGGAAGGTCCTGGCCACTGGCAGGACACGAAATTACAGGGCACTCTTGCCATGGTGTGTCAGATCGGAGAAAGTAATGAAAATTTCAGATGAAGACTGCATCTGCCTTCCTGCCCTGTGCTGTGCTCTCTCATGAGGCAGAGCACAGCAGCCAGCCCATGCCTGCTCCCTCTGCCCTTAAATGGCACCTGGGGCAGCTTTCTGACTGCTAATGTGTCCAAGAGACCAAAGAGGCCAGTGATCAAATAACCTGCCCCAAGGGAGGCAAAATTCTGCATGGGCAGCACAGCAGAGGAGAGCTCCAGTCTTCAAAGGGTTCAGGCTCTTGGCTGGGACAGGCCCAGTTGTCAGTACACAGAACAAATAGATGGGAAACAATAACTGAAATTCTGCTGCTTTACATCATTGTCCCACTATTGCTAATGTCTATGTAGAAGAATACAAAAGGGGTTAATCTAATTAGCCAGTTTTCCTCCTGGGACTGGCAGAAGTCAGCCAAATTAGAAATACCCACTGCAAACCCTCTTCCAGGTTTACCAGCCTCCAGAGGCAATGGAATCCCAAGACAGCAGTGTTTGGTACAGCATGTACATCAGAGCTTGCCACAGGCACAGCACACAGCACTGGGTCAAGCCATGCTGCCAAAGGGGTGACACTGGAAAGGAATKTCAGACATCCCCCCGACTGCCCCAGGCTCCCTCTTCACTCTGCTAAGGCAATTCCCTTTTTAGTTTTCATTGCTGAAAGCCAGTCAGACTGCAAAAGAATCAGCACTTGGAGCCCACTGTTTCTCTTATCTCCAAGGAAACTCTGCTTAATGTTCTACATCAAAACCAGCAGAGTTTTCAGTGATGGAGGTCTCCACAGGTAGCAAGGGGGAAGCACCCAAAGTGGGAGAAGAAGGAAGAATCTCTGCAGAAGGAAAATTGTTGGAAAAAGCTGTGCACAGTCAGGCAGATATGGAAGAGCAAGGCAAGGGGCCACTCAAAAAGCTGTGCCAGTCTTTCTGAGGTGGACTGGTGGTGCTGGGTCACAGGGGAGCAGAGTGAAACAGCCCATCCTCACGGGGTGGGAGGGGAGGCTCAGCGCTTGTGAGGAAGGTTCGTGTCACTCTGCTCAGTGCTCTGAAAGTCACACTCAGCAGCTCTCTTGGGCAGACCGTGGGCATTCCAGAGTGGGAAGCCACAGTAGCCCCACTGCCAGCTGAGTAGGACAGTGCTCTGTGGGGTTTGTCCTTGCAAGGATGGCAAAGGAGGAGTCGATGTCTCCACTGCCACCTGACTTCACCCCATCAGTAGCTCAGTGCCTGTGGTCAGGAGCATAAAATCCAGCCACTGAGCTGTTGGCTGGACTTTTTCCTTCAGTCCTGAGGACCAGGATCTCAATCCTCATAGGGTTGATGGACCCTGCCCTGGCTGGAGGCATGCTCACCCCTAATGCCATTAGATCCTTCTGCTACCTGGCCCATTGCTTGTCCTTGGGGAGGGCAGCACAAGCTGAAAGCAGTGCAGCCAGAGAGCCTATGTTGAAAATTTCCATTCACAAGCCCAACTCAGCCATCTTTGTGTTGCTATAGCAGCCCCTGGAAAGGCTTTCTGCTCAGTAAAGTGCTGCGGCATTTCTATTGCTCGATACCTGCTAGCAAGCTCCCTCCCAGACAACTCCTAGCACAACAATAGACCCAGGAGGAGAACAGATCTGCTCAGGGCCTGGCAACTGACCCATCTCTGTAAGAGAGCACCAGCTAAAGGGAGAGGAACCTGCAACAGGCAGCACTTTGGGGGCAGCTGAGCTCTACAATGATAAAGTGATCACCAGCTGAGCAGTGGGTTTGGGGCCTAAGTCCAACACTGGAAGGACAAGAGCTGCTCTCCGCAAAGCTCCCTGCTCATGCCAAGGTCCTCTGGTCAGGCTGTCTCACTCAAGCTTCCCACCAGGAATTTAACCCAGCCTAGGACACAGAGTCCCACTTTTAGAGCCCTCCCCACTGGGCAGCCCCCTGTTCTAAAGCAGAAGAAAGCAAACCCTGCCACTCTGTCACGCACACGCCCAAGGAAAGCTCGTGCCCTGCTTCTGCCCCTGGTGCTGGCACCACTCTTATTCATGCATTCAGATTCACTGACAAAACCACTCACCTGGAAGCAGTGCAGGTTGTCAGGCAGACAGGGCAGCGAGCCTTTTTTGTCTTGGGGGATTATTCTGAGTTGTTTCGTTCTTTAATTCTTTCAAAGGCAGGAAGCAGGATTTTCTCCCGAGAAAGGTACAGTGTTAGCAGAGACCTCTGAGCAGTACCTCCTGAGAGAGGAGAGTAAGACTGTGATATGCTCAGGATACATGGCAGTGAGGGGTGGGGGAGTGGCGTGTAGGAGGAGACAGAAAAAATCTTTGATGATTGCACCAGACCAGAGCACAGAAAGCACCTGTCACAGGAGGTTGCATAGAGCCCATCCTGTACTAGTGCCTTTGCATTTTCTTCTGCCTCTTCTTTCAAGCTTCAAGGAGAGTTAGCAGTGACAGAGAGCAGGGCAGCTGCTAAATGAGAGTCCGATCTCCCCATTGCACTCCTGCCCCTTACAAGGGTTCTTTCCATGAGAAATACTGCCTGCATCAGTCAGTTCAGCAGCAGCAGCTGAGCACTGGACAGGCAGGTCCTTCACTGGTCCAGTCTGTGTGCACAGGACCTCTCAGGTCCAGACACACCCCATGCTTTGTCCAGACTGCCTTAGGAGATAGACATGAGTCTGTGCCTTGGCCAAACTGCTGCAGTTTCCCTTCAATATGTTAGGCACATCATAAAGAAAATCAGCTCATTGAGCAGGCAAAAGAAACACACTAGCTGTACAGTCTATCAGAGAGACTGACTCTGCTTCCAAGGAAGCAGGCAAAACTTCCACTGCTCACTGATTTCYCAAATATTGATTCCTGATTTTATCTAATTTCTTAGATAAAAGTCCCACATTTCAAAATTTCAACCAATGTGCTGTCAAAACCACAAGTCAGGTTGCACGTGTAAGCACCACACAGCCCAAATTGGCCTCTGAATGTGGCAGAGTGAAAAATTATCCAAAAATCAAGCCACAGTACCAAAGTTACAACAGCACCTGTGTTTCTAGCCCTACCAGATATATGACTCACAGTGGGCATATCAGTTGTTTGCTGAAAGCAGCTTTCTCCTTCATTCAGGTGGCCCCAGTGTAGGGGTTTTGCTGTGTGCTCTGCCATACCAAAGATTGAATATTGTCACAGACACATATGTGTCTGCAGCTGGAGCTTGTCACAGAGTTTGAACTCATCCAGCTAGGAGAAGGTGACAGTCAAAGCATCAAGCTCATTTGACAGAGGACTCTGGAAATTAAATCCCCCCAAATCCTATGTCCCCATTAGCTCTGTACAGAGAGGAAAACTGGACCTCTTCAGCCCAGGTTACAGAGAGCAACTCCCAGCACCAACTGGCTTTTTCAGTCATTGATCACAGAATTTTAGGTTTGAAGAGAACTTGAAAACCATTGAGTGCAACCATAAATCAGGATGGTCATTAGATGGGACTTTGCTGGATGAGCCATTTGGAGTCTAGGTTYTTGACTATTTCTGTCATTCTCCCTTATTTAAACTTACTCCATCAGCACAGACACAAGCCATTGCTGCATCAGGAGATAAGGACTCACTCTCTGCACCCAATAAATTGCTTGGTCTTCACACAATTCTGTGGCTGGTATGGCACTAGTGGCCCTAATCTTCCTGTTGAAGGTTCAACAACATCTCAGGTCATGCAAGTGTCAACTGARAACTGGAAATCCAAGTACTGTGCCCTGCAAATTTTCAGACATCTTTCCAGCGAAATACATAAACACAATAAAATATTTTTATTCCAAAATGAATGTTTCTGGTTTTGGGGAATATGTGTGCTCTGCCTGTACCATGCACCAAAACCCTCCTGCAGAAATGTGCCTGAGAGCCAGTSCAGCTGCAGAAGTGAAGGGACACAGATTGTGGCAGCCCAGCCTGGTTTGTGGTTGATCTTCCTTGCTGCTTCTGCTGGGTTCACAACCTTGGCCATTGTTGGGGCAGTCCCAGAGAAAGGACYTCTCCTCTTTCTCATGCCCCTGCTTCTTGCACAGTTTGGCCAAAGCTGCTCTTGCAGAAGTGCCCCTGACTGCTGGCTGCTGCTGGGGGCTGGTGAGCTGTAGCAGAGCATTCCTGCCCTGGACAAGTGCATTTCTGAGCTACCCAGGGAGTGGCAGAGCAGCCACTTGGCCACCCCTGCAATGCTGTTCTAGTCCCTGATGCCCCCTTGGGCAGCAATCTTTGGCTGACAGTGAATGGCTGTCCTTTCCACCTCCTATGCCTGAAACTCAGCTTGGCTCYTACAATCTGTACTAATTCCTACCTTGTTTTTTTAATCCCCAGGTTAGCACCCATAGGCCTTTTTAAGCCATAAACTTGCAGTGACAAGTGCCTTAAACCTTCTTCTTTGGCAACTTTTTTCTGTATTTCATTTTGACTTGTACCTGTAGCAATTTCCAGACAACTTTGAGTTATTAAATAGGACACAAAGCAGCAGCCTGAAGCTATGGAGGAGGTGAAGAGCTCTGC
Organism: Malurus melanocephalus; assembly: GCF_030028575.1. Classification (NCBI taxonomy): domain Eukaryota; kingdom Metazoa; phylum Chordata; class Aves; order Passeriformes; family Maluridae; genus Malurus; species Malurus melanocephalus. The sequence goes on from NW_026623525.1 coordinate 841,901, forward strand.
TCCCTTAGGATGGAGCTGCCTGATGCCCAGGCTGTCTTTCCAGGGTAAAACAATCCTTGGGGAACAAACTCTATGGTCAGSTAATTCCCCCAAGTGTCTCCTTTTCTGTGTGTGCTGGGCACACTTGATCATCCACATCAAACAGAGGCCACACGATGCTCTAAGTTTTCAACAATGGGTAAAAAGRAAACTCACAATGTCACCTTGTGAGGGGCAAAGAAAAAAGACATGACATCTACACTTCATGTCAAGGAGTCACAGAGGATGTTCTGAGGGTGCTATCCTTGCACAGCTGCTTGAAAATAAAGGAAGGGCTTGATGGGAAACAGYCTGGAATAGCTTTCTGAAAATCAGATCCCTGGAAAATTCCTCTACAAAGCACCTTTCAAAATGATTTACRCTAATCCCACAACTAGACTAAGAGTGTTACATAGGAACAGGGCAGTTTGTTTTGCCCCCTTTGCGTTTTTAAATGCATTCTCAGTCTGTATCTCTGCCTAATTGGGAAAGAACCCAATCCTAAACAAGTGAAATTTCAGGCAAAAAAATTTTTTACAGGGGGCCTGTGTGTCTAAAGGAGAGATTTGCAGGTCCAGCAGAACAACTCCTTCTTTATCATCTCTGCTTYTTAAGAAAGACTGATTTCTATTGGATCTTTAAAAAGCAAAACAGCTAAAAATATTGAAAATCTCACATGTGAGGCTCTGTTAGAATGCAGTCACAGCAAATCCAGTTTGGACACATAACCTGGAGGAGGCATTGAGGCTGCAGGGCTGAGATAMAAAACCCTTAAGGATCATGATGTAGTGAATGGCAGGTGAGTGTGGTAGCCCTGTCACCTGAACATGTGGTGATGGGAGGATGGATATAGACCATCCATACCTAGACCTGTCCTARGATATGGATATTTTCTGCTGGAGTGTAAAAAGCCACTGGGATATTCCCTGCTGCTAATTGTCGTGGGGAAAGATGTGATTTCTCTGTGTGCTAAGCAATCCTTCAGCCCTCCCTTCCTGGATTTTGCAATTCTATAATCTTGTTCTCCTTGTTACAGTAACCTTAATTTGGGGGTTGGTATTAATTCTGTCTCCTGCATTGCTCACTGGCCCTGGGAACCGAGTCCAATTATGCAGCTGCGACCTTCATTACAAGTTAGCAGACTTTCTGCAAATGAACCTCCTTCATGTTTCACAGAGCTACTCAAATAATGGAATTTCCTTCCTATGGGAAATGCCAATCTTTCAATATCTATTTTTGCCCTATTTTCAAATAAAAAGTCAAAATTTCAACTCTTACCACRCATGAAGCTCAGGAAAATTCAGAAATGTACAGAAATGTCTTGGTTTGGGTCAGACTGATGCAAATCTACTCCTACCTGAGTTGTTGTGAATGCCTCTTTGTGTGAATGCCTCTCATAATTTTTTACCCCATTTTTTATAGACTGCAGCTCTCATGGTGCTCTGCAGCATCCCTACGTAGCCAAGSTGCTGTGGTGGATTTTCCTGGATGCAGCCTGGAAGAGAAGCAAGGGCAAAGGAGAAGAGGGCCCAGAGAGCTAAAGGGTGATGCTGTTCTCACTGACAGCACATACCATGCTTAAAATTTCTGATGGGAACACAAAACAAAGAGGGTGAAATTTAAAAATGGTATATCCAATGACAAAAGTTATTACCCCCAAATGTTGTCTGGGTRGTTTCAACTGATGAGTGAGACAAAGTTTTGTGAGTTTCTGAAGCTTCTGTTATTCTAAAGTGCCCTCATTTTCTTCTTTGCCCTTCTGAGAGAGTATTTGACTGAGGTATTTTAGCTATTTTGAATCCAAGTTTGTGCTTCCTGCTTCTTCTGAGTACACAGGAAACTTGTGCTGCATGGAGGAGTTCTGCTTAGGGATTTTGTGTAACTTGTTATGTACACTTTTTTTTTTTTTTTTTTTTTTTTTTTTTTTTTTTTTTTTTTAGCAATCCCTGTAAATCATTATACAGGCATAGCCAGTGCAAACTATAGATTTTACAGTTACAGTGGTTACTCTGATGCCTGACTCTCCAAAAACACCATTTTCTTAAACAGTTTGAGAAACTGCACTGCCAGTGCCACTGGAGAATGAATCCCCTGCTCCCACCCTGAGAAGTTCCCTCGTGGGAACTCACGTGGTTTCCACAGCATGRCAAGAGGGGTGAGGAGTTATTTTGATTCTCTTCCTTGCCCTAATCCACGTCTGATTCTTCCTCTCAGATCCATGCTTGTCTGCTGCACTACAAACTAGAAGTYGTTCTGCCTGACTTATTTGAAAGAGACTTGATTCAAGCTCCATGCCATAAACAARTTTTTTATAAAGACATTTTTATTTTCACTTGCTTTATTGTATTTCTACATTTAGTACTACTATATTTTATATTTTWCCTATGACATGGGAATGCAGCTTTCTTCCACTGCTCGTGCAGCACAGAGACAATTCCAATGTGCAATGTTCCTTCCACAAGAGGGGCTGCATCAGTCAATCCAGCAGCCCCAGCTGAGCACTGGACAGGCAAATTCTTCCCTGGATAGCCTTTCCCTCATCCACTAAGCAGGTCACCTTGTCAYAGAAGGAGATGAGGTTGGTCAAGCAGGACCTGCCTTTCATAAACCCACKCTGGCTGGGCCTGATCCCCTGCTTGTMCTACACATGCCATGTGACAGCTTAAGATGATCTGCCTCACSACCTTCTCCAGCACTRRCAGRCCTCTGSYTCYCTGAATCCTCCTTCCAATCCTTCTKATACAGATGCCTCAYATTTGCTGATCTCCACTCCCCTGGGACCTCTCTGGCTGACCATGACTGCTGGTAAAACACGGGAGAGGGTGGCTTGGTGAGCTCTTTTGCCACCTCCCACAATACCCTTGGACTTGCACTGCTCTAAGTGGCATGGCAGGTCACTGGCCATTCCCTCCTGGACTACAGGGTCTTCATTCTGTTCCCCATCTCCCCATCTCCATCTTCCAGTTCAGAGGTCTGGYACCCTGAGGACAACTGTTCTTGCTATTAAAGACTGAGGCAAAGAAGGCATTARGYACTCCAGSCTTTTCYGCATCCTTTGGGGCAATGTTTCTCCCCAATCCAATAAAGGATGCAGAGTGTCCTTGTCCTTCCTTCTCTTGCTGAGGTAACTATAGAAATACTTTTTGTTATCTCTTACAGCAGTGGCCAGATTAATTTCTAGCTGGGCTTAGGTCCTTCTAACTTTCTCCGTGAATAACCTCCCAACACCCTCATGGTCCTCCTGAGTTCCCTGCACCTTTTTAAAGCAGTCATAAAGGCTCTTTTCCTCCCTGAGTTCCAGCCAAATTTCTCTGTTCAGCCAGGCTGGTCTCTTCCCCACTGGCTCGTCYTTTGGCACATRGGGACAGCCTGTTCATTTGCCTTAAAGATTTCCTTCYGGAYCCCTTTGCCCTTCAGGRCTGCTTCCCMGGGGACTCTCAGTCAGTCTCYKAAATAGGCTAAAGTCTRCTCTCCAGAAGTCCAAGGTGGCAGTTCTGATGCCTCCTTTCSTTATCCCTCCAATATCAAAAACTCTGTCACTTCATTATCATCGTGTCCAGACGGCCTCAGCTGTCACATCACCCCCAGTCCTTCTCTGCTCCCAAACAGCAGGTCCAGCAGGGTCTYTTCCCTGCTTGTCTCACTTACCAGCTGTGTCAGGCAGTTCTCTTCCACACATTCCAGGAACCTCCTGGACTSTTTTCTCTCTGTTGTGTTGTATTTCCAGCAGACACCTGTTAAGTTGAAGTCCCACACAGGAACAAGGACCAGTGATTGTGGGGATTTTCTCAGCTGCTTATAGAATGTTTTATCTGCCTCTTCTTGGCTGGTCAGCCTATGACAGTCATTGACATTCCCCCTTAACCATAAACAGAAGCATTCAACTGTATCGTGATCCCCTTATCAGCCTGAAATGCACAGCACAATGCATACTGAAATGCACACTGTGATGTAGGGCTACAATACTTGTATCAAGTTTAGCAAATTAGCATAATTGATAAGAATCAYCAATTAGAARCACARKTAATGAAGTAATCCCCTCTTGGTTCAGCCTCCTACTGAAGCCTCCCCACTTGGTTCTAGCCCCACACCCTTTTATGTCGACCTACAGGAGAAGGCAGAAGAACTGCCTTGGTTCACTGAAGAAGTAAGATTAGAATAGGATTCCAGGAATGTGTTTGTCTTAACAGAGCACTGGAAAAAGTACTGAAGTAAACTAAGAAMCTTTGTAACTACAAAATACAGCGATAGTCTACAGAGCTACACAYATATGTAAAATATATCAAAAGCAAAAATATTGTCCTCATTAAGCTCGAGGCAGTCAAAACACTCCCTCACACACAGGGTTACCCCAACAATCCCATTCCTTGCCTGTCCCTTCTGAGAATCTACAGCCACCCACTGCAGCACTCAGTCATGAGAGTTGTCCCTCCATGTCTCTGTGATGCCGACTGTGCCATAGTTTTTAGTTTTCCAGCTGCACAATGGCTTCCAGGTGCTCCTGTTTGTTGTCCATGCTGCCAGTACAGGTGTMGATGCACTCCAGTTGATCTACTGATCGCACTGCTTGTTTRGAGGGAGAAGCACTAATTCCCACGTGATCATTCTCAGATAATTCCATGGTTTCTAACCCATCAATAAACCTTGTTTCTTTGCAACCACRTCAATCTTCATCCCTTCCCAACCATGAAGAAAGACTCAAGGACCTCACCAGCACACTATCTCTCAAATATAGGCGTGCTGCCTTGTCCTAGGKTAGCTGAGTATTGTATTCCTATCATCTGCTTATGTTAGAGGAAAGTTAAACAACCCTTCTGTAACTATACCTTAGTCGAGACTGCTCTGGTTTGTTTGGTGATGTTCCTCCCTTCAAGGACGATGGGAGGGAAAGGGACAAGACACACATGTTTTTTTTCTTTCCCGGCCGGAGGCTCTCGGGATCAGCAGCGGAAAAGAAGCTGTCTGCTCTCTGGGACGGGCTTTTTTTCTCCCTTTCTTTGGATTTGTTTTTCCTCGAATTTTTTTTTTTTCATCATCTGAGAATTGGAGGATTTTTCCCATGGCACGACAAGTGAGAAAGATCCTTCAGTGAACCACCGGAGAGACTCTGTCCAACCCCTCTGGGGGCCCCGGAGGGGAAGCTACTCCCAGGAGGGAAGAGAAAGGCTTTGGGATCTAACAGCTGATTCCACAGGTTTTTCTTTTTGTTTTTATAATTTTGAATAAATAGCTTTTTTCCCTTTTCTTTTCACTTTCCTCTCTGTGGAAAAGTTTGTCTCTGGGACCCAGGTGGGGAAAGGAGAAGGGGGGAGGTTTGCTGGAACTTGGGAGTGTTTTGCTCCCATTTGAGTTAGTTCAAACCAGAACATGCCTCCAGGCTTATCTCTAGTGAGCCTGGGTTAYTCACCTTGGTAGTTTTTCCTCACTTTGTCTTTTCACAGCTCTGTTCCTTCCTCAGCAGCACTTTCCTGCTGCTCTTCCCTAACTYCCCAGCCTCTCTGCCACCACAGGTGGGTGGTGATGTGGTAAAAAAAATGGTTAGGGAGAAGGGAGTCCCACCCAAGAATAAGAGTTGGGTTCTTAGGAAGCAAAGGTTATTCGGTTGGAAGCAATCACTCTGGAACAGTGTGTGGCTCGAGTGATGTTAGAAGGTCCCTGGYAACCCAAGAATTTTCAGTAGAGTGATGTTATCCCATAGGACAACAATGGTAGTAGAAAGGCCAAAACTGGAAGAGCAGCTGTGTTGAGAGGAGCTACGTTTAGATTGCACCATATTGTTTGAATGCATTTTTTATGTAGTCAAACAATTTAAAAAAAAATCCCAAACAATCCTTGGCAGCAGCAGCAGCARCAGTCTCCTGGACACTGGTGGACACAATTGTTATTTGCTCTGACCATGGCTTGTTTCTGTAGCTAAGAGTCTGTAATACAGCACTTACCCATACACCCTGTTCCATGACAATAATACGAAATGTCTGATCTGGCAGATAATGATTTAAGGGGAATGGCTTGTGATTTTGCAACAACAGCACGTGACTTTCATTTGGGCTTCCTCTAGTAATAAGTTGTACAAACTGGAGGATGTCACAAAGCCTTTCTGCTGTTTCAAGGAGCTTGGTCTGATTACTGCTACAGGCTAAGTYTGCTTTCTCTGAGCTGGGAAAACAGGATGGAAATGCTTCTCTTCTGCTGCTTTGATGATATATTTGTCCAAATTTAACCTGGCCTATTTTCTTTGGCACTCTCCATATTGTATTACCATTGGCATTGTGCTCTTCTGCAACAGCACCTGATGCTGTGTATTTGTGTATGTATTACAAGGACAAAAGGGACCAAGTGTGATCATCTAAKCTGACCTCCTTTTTCAGGACAGGAATAGCCCTGTGTTAATTAATTTTCTTTTAAGTAGAAKATACTATTTTAAAAAATTTTGGTACCTGCATTACTCTCTTCTGGTGGTCATGAATTCACCACAGTTTCAGGCAAATTATGTAAGCCTGGGTCTACCTGACCCTGGAAATGATGTGTGAGCATTAGGAAGAAGCAGTCAGCTGCTGCTGTAGAGGAGCACAACTGAAGCTACAAATGCTCATGGTGATGCTGACAATTGACACACCAAGACACTGTCATTTAATCACCATGGATAAGCAAACACTTGTGCATACAGCACCTGCAGCAGTGTTAGAGGCTAAAATGCAAATGAGGTCTGTGGTATGAAAGTCTTAGTCAAAATGGATGATCCTGCAGCTGTCACTGGGACAGCAGCACGGCCAATTTTTTTCCAGATGCCCCCTCAAATCATCACTKCACTCAGCTTAGATTCACATGGTTCCTCTCCCACTCCTTCCAAGTGAAATCTGGAACTACAGTCTGAAGGGTTATGTTGACTTCTCACATCTGATTTTGCAATTTCCATTGCTTTCCATTGGGAGTTTACACTGTTATTCAGTTGCTTTCTGGAAGGAGAAGAATTAAAAACACAAGTCTTCAGAGAATGCAGACAGCTCTAGAGAAAATCTACACCACTGGCTTTCCTTCACTGAACTGCAGAATACCCTAAAACCATCTGCTTTCAACCATTCCACATGGATTTTGTATTTCATTCTCTAAAATTCTCTCCAGAAAAAGCACACTCTAGCTCTCTCTTCTTCAGAGACTYTATTTCACTCTTTTAATTGCACTCCTCTGTCACGTTTCTTAGGCTCCTAATTGTGATGAAAACTTCTGTTCACCTTGGGGTAGAGCCTTGCTGTAAGACCTCCAAGTGGAGAACACAAAGGTTCCCAGATCCAGCRGGAATCTCCAAATCTTCCCCACTGTGGAGCATTTCCTGGAAGCTGTATCACAAAGATACAGAATCTCCTCTTTCAGACTGCAGGTGACACTTTATGTGCATCTCCTTGCCAAACTGCCTTTGTCCTCAAATGGTTGGAAAATATACCAGTTTAAAAAAAATTTTATATAACTATAGTCAAAGATCTTCTTTGCCTTTGCCCTGGGGGAAAGGTGTTGGGGTTTCTTTCCAGGGCATTGCTCACCAATGAGCTTAACATCTCAACAAACTGAGAGTAGCACAAGAGATAATGGCCACCAAAGACCATCCAAGACTGCTAACAGAACATCAGCTCCAAACCTYCCCCTCCCACCGATGTGGTCAGGGGCACCTGGTCTGGGAAAAGAAAAATAAGGAGGACTTAATTAGCATCAGAGGTGAAGAAATCCAGATCCAATAGGAACCCAGATACTGAGAACTACACAACATCAAAAAAATGAACACTAAACCAATAAAGTTCAATGGATTTTGACTGTATGAAGTTTTGGGGAAAATCGTGTAAAATTGATGTGTCATGAAATTATCTTCTCTGCACATCCAGGCTATGTGTGAATGAAATTATTTCCATGGCACATCCTGGCCAGAAAATAATGTAATGCCTTGACTCCCTAAAATTAAAAATGTTGTTGGAGAATTTTTGTTTTTCCTGCAGTTTCGRTGACAGCATCTTATACCAAAGGCATACACAGCTATCTGCTGATCTTTGTATCTTGTGCAGCCAGAAAGATTTCTGCCAGATCACTCTTTTATAGATGTTAATATTAATATAGTTTGAAGTCAATAAACCAGCTTTCAAATGAACAGTTGAACAGGTTGAACACCATAAGCATTGCCCTTTCTTCTACATCTTTGAAGTATTATAGGGAGAAGCACAGCGTTCTCTTCAAGCAGTTCTCTAGAGCTGGTGTCTCAGCTATCAGTTTGGTACTACAGAAGGGTTTGTTGCACGTACTTCACCCACTGACCCTGCACAGATCTGGTGCCTGCATCTCCCTGGCCACACAGACAGCTCTGGGCTGTGGTTCAGAGGGTCTCCATCCATGGGAAGGTTGCTCCAAGCAGGCTGTCCTGAGCCAGCACACAGCACAAAAGTGTCCAGGCAGTCACACTCTATTGGATCACTCCTGCCTCCAACCAAGCATTCTTTTCAAATTCCCAGACTGGACCCCTATCATGGGTCGTAAAGCAGATGGGTCATGAGGTGGCCTCYGATGCCTGTGGGTGTCAGTCTGAGCTCAGGCAGGCATGTGGGGCTCAAGTCCTTGCTCAGAAAAGCTTGGACTAGTGCTGTGCTGGCTGCATGCTGTCAACAGAGGCAACACAAGCTATCTCACAGCTCATTACAGAAACTGAGCCAAAGGGAAGGCACGTTCTYAGCTTATCAGGCCACCTCCTCTGTGAGCTCTCTGATCTACTTTTTCAGTGATTGTTCCTGACCTAGGAGAAGCCCCTGAGAAATCTCACTGTTCATAGCCTGCAGCTAAATGGGCATCTGCGAGCAGCCATGGCGGGGAGCTGGCGGCATGGCATGCMAAGTCTGATTAACCAGATGGAAAATTCCACTCCTCTTCATCACAGCACACTGCTGAAGAACTTGGGAAGCAAAACAGCCATGTGTTTATCTGCTTGCCAGGCTGCTGCTYTGCTTTGGTCCCATGAATTGTGTACATTTGCCAGGATACCAGCACTATCTGCTCAGCCCTTTTTTAGCACTGTGATAAGAAGTACCTCTGGAACAGCATCCTGCATGCTTTGCTCTGCTTTGAAATATTTTTTCTAGCACTGCTGACAGTCAATGCAGAGCAATATGAAGGGTGAGGCTCCTGTTTGGGGGCCAACAGAACCAACCTCTCCTYCAGCTCTGGCCATGCTGAGCACAAGAAACCCATTCCCCTGATGCCTGCACTCCTTGTACCTCTGCTAAGTGATCAGCTCTGGGCACCTTCTCCTCCCCCCAGGTTAAATCAAACCCTGCTACTTTGTGTAAAATTGGTCAAACTGACAGATTCTTCTTACTTAAAGTCGTGAGAGATAAAGCAACTAATGAATGCCAGCCTTTCAATAAATCAGGAATCCTGGCTGATGGTCTGAAAGCCTTTGTGTGCTCCCAGCAACCAGCTTGAGTTATTTGCCCCTCTTCCCAGTGCTTTTCCACACACAAACACATCTTTACCTCCCTAATATGCAGCTGTGCTCACAGCAGATTCATTTAGTTCCCTGCAAAGAGGTGAGAAAAGCATGCARTGTGTGGGCAGAAAAGCCTTGTACGACAATGTCACTCAGGTCATCRATGTACAGCCAGTGCTAACCAATGGGAATAAATCCTATGGGAATACACAGCTGTAAATCCTGGAAACAATGCTTCACACTTGGAATATACTATTGCTGCTTCCCTTGCAATACTATGCAGTGAAATGATACAAAACCAGCAAATAAAGAATTCATTATTCAATACGTAACATCATTCAGACTCTTCCCCTCTAACTCTCCTAGACCATGGAGTGTCTCACAAGGCACCTGCTGCTGCTTCTGATSGCAGCAGGGAAGGGAAAATGCAGAGCAAGTGGCTCTACAAACGATCCCAAATCCTGATCCTGCTGTCGGGGGGGGGGGTGAAGTTAAGGTTTAGTTGTACACCCTGTCACAGAAACATGCTTAGGCACTGAYAAGAAGGGGAACGAGCCACAGGAAATAAGTGTTCTCTGAGGGATTTCATTTAGGTAGCAGTAACAAGGTTATTTAGTAAGGCTTCAATTCTATTATATGGAATATCCATTCCCTTTGATGAGTTTTTATATGCATATATGTTTCATCCACACGTTTAAAATATAGTCTCAAAAACCARTTGATGGGGGAGATCTGTTAGCACTTTACAGGTCAGATATTTTAAAATGTAGTGTCAGAAAAGGGAAYAAAATTTACAGAATGGTCCTTGTTTAGTCTAACCAACCACGTATCCAGCACAAAAAAAAAATACATATTGAGTTCTGGTTAAAATGTACATTTTGCCTAGCTGTCAGAGAACATGTAAAATACCACGAAAAAGTAGTGAAGTAGCCAGCATACTGCCTTAGGCAGTTCAGGTCCTTTACATCCTGAAAGCAAAGCTGCTTCTTGAAGGTCAGAAGTGCATGAATGTCTGTTCACATAACCTGGATTCATGTAAAATCTGTAAGGACAAATTGTATTAGTGATATCCCATACCCTCACCCCCTCTTCCTGTTATGGTAAAGGCACTAAATCTCTGAAAACCAGAAATAGGAAGGAATATTTCTGATCTTTTCAAGACCCTTAACCTCTTTAATGCTTCCCTAGATTGGGAATCCTGCCCACATTTGGGATCTCCTGTGTGACTAACGAARTCTTCATGCAAAATTGAGCAAAGTATTACCTTTACAGGGTGCTCATCACACCTTCACACTGTAGACCTGGAGTAAAGCTTGTGGAGGGCTCRGAGCTCAGGGGGAGCTCAGACTGGCTCAGGAACCAAGCTCTGCCTGCTCCGGTCGAATGACAGGCTCTGCCCACTCCCAACTGCACTGTAATGCCAGGCACCGAGCTTTTGAAGATGGAAATAAATCCTTTGGAGAGGAGGGGTTAGCCACAAAAATCACATCCACAGCTTGTTCCTTATTCTTTCTTGTGTCTGTGACTTCCACTGGCCCCGTGGGCAAGGCCCTGTTCCAACCCCAGCACATCGGTGTGAGGACAGGCTGCAGACCGTGGGGTCTGGGTTATCCCCCAGGGCTTTGTGAAGGGCAGCGTGGCTTGATAAGGCACGCACAATGCTCAGGGAAATGCCAGGCAGAACATCTCAGGGCAGCAGCAACAGCAGCAGCAGGACACACAAAAGAGCCAGGGGGCCTGAAGTCAGGTCTGGCAATGCTGATGGTTGAGGGGGACAGAGTCTGCTTTGGGGATAAAACAGACTACCACCAATAATCTGCCGAACAATGAACAATTTGCAAAGTCAAACCATGGGAGGACCTCCCCAGAGCACATAGTTGTGCACTGGAGTCCCTGGGAAGGGTCAAATGAGCTCTGTCCCAAAGCAAGGTCATCAGTGGACACAGTACATCTCCTCTCCAGTTGAGTGTCCTGTAAAAAGGTGTAAATGTGGGCTCTGCAGCCAGCAGCTGCAGGACAATTCTCATGCTCAGTATCACAGGATACTGCATCCATCAGTGCCTTTCAGCAAATGCTGTTTCTCCCTGAGTAAGAATGATCATTCCCATTTCTACAGTGAATGATCACCTAAAAAAAAAGCAATASTAGTCTAAGATGCAAGCACTGCTTCAATACAGAAATTACCCGTGTTGCAATATGCCTTTAAGAAACAGCTTTAGAGATCACCAATTTCTTATGGTTTTGCTCATAGGCAGTTACAAATCTAACTCCTACAAAGCAAAGTTTGGAAGTGCCCACTCACTCTGCAATGAATGTATTCACAATAGTTGTGGAAGATAGATTCAGTGTTGATACCCCTGGTGTAGGGGTGTAATCTACCTACAGTTGTTCCAAGTAGTGGATATCTCGACTCACTGTGAGTGCAATCCGTGTAGACACCGTGAGGTAAAGAAGAGCCACAAGAGAAAACTGAGGCATGGCTGGCAAGACATAGGGCTGATTCAAYAACACTGACCAAGCACAGATGAAGAAACACAAGCACAGGTTTGTACACTATGAAATTACTTATTGGGGAGGCCACTGGCACCATCCCAGTTTGACTGAACAACTGAAAATTCTTTCCCCTTTCCTCATGGGTGGCGTTTTCCAACTCTTGCCATCTCTTGACCCTCCAGTTGTTTCACATATTTTCTGATGTCTGTAGTATCCAAACAGGGAGGCAGAACTCAAAGCAAAGCCTTTTAGGAGTGGTGACTGGAACAAAAGGCTTGTTTAATTTGCTTACTTCGGCAACATATCAGATCTCTTTAAAATACTGTTTTTGCACTAGTGCCTCTTATACACCAGAGTCACAATCGTGTAAACCTACAAAACTCAGGAATCTCTTAATTCTCAACACTTCCTGCAGTCCTCTCAGCTGGACAAGGAAAGAAAAATAGGATTTTTTTGGACTGTCTATTGTACACTCATCTGTCCGACTTTGACTACACTTTTTATCACAGAGGCACAAAGAAAAAGGATGTGAAGGGCAAGTAGAATGAACTTGCTTCAATTCCAGAGAATTCATGGGAGATCACCAACTTTGTGACAGGAAAGATGCTTGCTAATGTCTTTATAAACAACTCAGTGGGTGAGGATCTTTAGGAGAAATAGGTGTTAATGTCTTTTAGGTCGGTTTTAATGTCTCTACATTAAGCTGCCCAAGTTTGTTACAGAACCCAGATAGTTTGACTCAGACAGTTTGAACTCCTGAACTTCAGGGTAATAGGAGAAATGGGTCCGCTTTAAAACAAGAAAAGTTTGACTACCAGAGACTGATACTAGATTTGTATGGTGAAAACTTTCACTTTGCTGTGAAAGTCTGTAAGATTGTTTTGCAAAGTGAAGAAGGACACTGATAGCACATTTTGAGTGTGTTTACATCAAATTTTAAACATCCTGAAAGCTTTTTTTAATTAAAAATACCAGCAAAATGTTTTCCCTTTGAGTTCTGTTTACACCAAAATTCATGTTTTCATCATTTAGGAAACTCTTTTTGTTCTATAGAGGCAGTTGCCTCCTCCGCCCAAATCTCACATTAGGAAACCTCTGTTGTCCACCATAGCACTTTCTCATTTCTGGTTTGCACACAAGCACTAAGCTTGGAAAAATGGTGACTCATCTTCCTTTAATCCAAGATGGCACCCAGCAAASATGACACAGAAGGAAACAGATTTGGATAAACAGGTAGGATCATTCATGTCCATCATGGGAAGTGGCACCCCTGTCCATGTGTGGCAATGGGGACGAGGAGTGCTGCCACTATGGGCACTGAAATACAAAGCATGCATCAATGTGAGTATTTGTGATATTTACTGAACTGCAGAGATCAGGGCACTTTTGCTGGAAAATCAGTCTTTGTGGTTACAAACACTCCCCCCACTCTGAGTCCCAAGCCGGAACACCAAAAGATATGCTATGTTACCCTGCAGCTCCTGCTCTAGGGAAGCCTATTCCACCTTTTAGGGTCCTTTCGCAGCTTTAGTGGAGTTAAGRGGCTCTTTGGTGCTCAGGGGATTCTCTGCAGTGACCTCTCTGCTGTCAGTAGCAGACCCCTGTTTTAGGACAAGTTGCAGAAGATTGTCCAGTTCAGCTCCCTGTAATGTGCTGTCTTCTAGCAGAGGTGGCAAATGCAGTGTTGCTGGTTTCTTAAGTTTGCACTGACCAGTACAGGACCACAGGGTATAAACTGGTCAGGAATATTTAGTACTATCCACCCTAGGTGGTGCAACGTGCCTGCTATTCCAACTAGCATGTTGCTGCTATGCTTCTGCTTGGCCTCAGAGTCAAATTTTAGAGGCAGAGAGTTGGAGYTGATCCCAACTTGTCAGTGAGGCTGGTGTTACTGCTTGTCTGTGTCACTGCAGTAATTTCATGACTGACCCTATTCCTTTCCTGTACAGCTCTGATAYGCCCCCATTGCATCTCCAGCATGACATGTCTTGGACAATGCCTTCTATAATCTTCCAGAAGATAAGCTGTGCTGGTGCAAGTGGTGGCAGGAACAGTGTCAAAGTAGACTTCTGAAAAGTTATCTGGGCTCTCTGCGCTTGCCTTCTCCAGTGGCCATAAAGATCAATGATTTGAGAAAYGAGGGTGGGCATRCTGCYRTCCTGGTACCTTGGGATCTTCCCCYACATCCTGACCTCATCATTTACAGCACCCTGACCCTTTGTGCTCCCTGGTGTGAGAGCATGTGCCTAACCTGTCCACTTTGGCTGAGCAGAAAGTTGCTGTCTCCATGCCTAATGCCCTCAGAGGCTRTGCTCACCACAGGGTTAACCTGGGAGGAGCGTATTTGAATTCATACTGGAAAGTTAGAAACACTTGGGAAGCCTGTGCTGGATTGCAGCTGCTCAGGGAGGGTCCTGAGAGGGGTCGGGGTTGCTCTAGTTGGTGGCTAATGTAGGTCTAGTGCCCTGGTTGACAAAGGTGTCAAAGCATAGCCAGAGGACCAAACACTGCTCCTGAGATGGAGACATAGCTGAATATGCWGATCCCCATCCTTAGCCAGATGCCTTCATCTGTGGACCTCATGCTCTGCTTGCTTCGGATGTTTCTCTGACATCTTAAGTCTAGGAAGGTGCCATTTAGAATAAAAGATGGAATCCAGTACTCAGTGATTTCCCAAGAAAATATTCTAACTGCCTAATCACAAACTTGTYATGGCAAAAGTCATGCTGGATAACCCCAACTAGCAACAGTATTTGGGACAGACAGTGATTAGAAGATACRTGAGAACCAACCCCCAAAACTTTTATTTCCTCCTTTATATGCACCAGAGTTTTAAATCTGTTTTAGCCTGTAATTCTAATTTTCCAAATTGTTGTTTGATGGTATTTTTCAAGTACTAGATTGAAGCTAAGACGGGCCTCAACTGTTTTTGTTCCAGGCTGCTGAAGGATCTTTAAAAACATAATGAAGGTTACGATTGAAGAGACCCAAGGCATTGAGTGTTTGCAGGCATATCAGCAAACCTGTCTGTCAAATCATTTGTCTGTAAGTCATTCTCCTGCTGCACAACCTGTGCTGACCTGAACCCATGAACGACCTYGCCTCACTTCACTGGCCATCGGGCTTCCTGCCTCTCCCAAGTTGATGAACCTTCAGATGAAGGCTGGGRGGCAACATTCCTCCCACCGTCAGCAAAGAGCATGTCTGAGACCACCKGATGGAACTGAATAGGCACAAATCTATGGACTCTGATTAGAGGCATTCCAGGGTCCAGAGGGAACTAGTTGATGTAGTTGCCAAGCCACTCTCTATCCTTYGTAAAACCATGGTGGTCAGGTGAAATCCCAGGTGACTGGAAAAAGGTAAACATCCAATCCTATTTTTAAAAAGGTGTCAGGGTTTAAGCCCAGCTGAAAATTCAGCTTTATGAAGTCACTACCCTCTCTCTTCCCCCACCCATGAGAGAGAAACAAAAGTCAGAGATAAGAAGAATTTACYGGAAACAGCAATAAGATAAGAAAATGAACAGTAACAGCAACAATATTAATGACAGAAGTATACAGAAAGAGAATGATTTACATTCAAAAAAGTGGTCACTGACCGACCAACCAACCAACCAACCAACCAACCAACCAACCAACCAACCAACCAATCCAACATGGTTCTGAGACAATGAAGAAAACGGTCTCTGGGCCAGCCACGTGTACCTTTTCCCCTTTCCTTCTCAGAAATGAGAATCCCTCACTTCCGCCCCTCCTGCCCCTGATGTGATGTGGATGGTATAGAATAAAAACCTAGGCCTGCCCACACAGCTCCAGGTTTTGCCCCCTCACAGCTGTGACAAGAATATTAACTCTGTCCTGGCCTGTGACCCTCACTCCTGTGCCTCGGAAGGCACTGGGACACATCTTCATGGAAGCAATGTCAAGGCACATGCAAGGCAAGGTGTTGACCTGAGACAGCCAGCACAGCTTCACTGAAGGCCAGTCATGCCTGACCACTTCCTTGGCCTTCTGTGCTGGAGTTACTGCAATGATTGACAAGGGAAGATGAGCAATTTTATCAACCTAGACTTCTGTAAAGCCTGTGATATGGTGCTACGTGGCATCCTTATCTCCAAACTGGGGAGACATGGGTTTGAAGAGCAAACWATTTGATGGTGTTGTGGTTTAGGAATGGTATTCTCCAGTTYAGCACTCCTGCKGAAACCATGTGCTWCTTCCCTTCCACCCCCCTCCAACTGGAGGCTCAAAAGGCAAAGATCATGGGCTGACATGAGAACAATTTACTGGAAACAGCAATGAAATAAGAAAACATTAAGTAATGAAATAAGAAAACATCAAACAATGAAATAAGAAAATATTAACAGCAACAATATTAATAACAAAGGATACAAGAAAAAGAAATTAGAAAGCCCCCAAAATAAACAATACCAGACCATTCTGTCCACCATGTTTTCTCAACTCAAAGGAGCCGCTTTCCCCTGTCCCTTTTGTGYCAAATAACATCTGGGCCTTAGCCACACCCCTTCTTGGCTACTGCAAAAAATTAACCCTGTGTTGTCTGAAACCAGGAGGCTCAGAAATTGGCTGGATGCCACAGTCAGAGATACGTGGTCAATTGAGGATTAAAAAAAGTTTCCTTATAGAATATTAGAAAYTAATTGTGTAGGTTGAAGTTTAATTGTAACTTGCTTACAGTTTAGCATGCTCAAAGCTTGGCTTTGAGGTGAGCTGTAAATGAATGCTTTGTGAACATTAATGGCTGAGCAGGGGAGTAAACAGAGATCTAGAGACTGGAGGTCTTCAGATAAGRGCTGAGACCCTGGASGGCCCCAAAGTTGCCCCAAGCTGGAAGAGAAGAGTACTTAATGCCCATGTGGACATGGAGAAAGAATACAATGAGGTGTTAGAAGATCCAAGACCATAAATTGCCATTGAACCGAGAGGCAGGGCTTGTGAAGAGCATGTGAATGTCAGGTGCACAGACTGCGTGTGGATAAAAGTGAAAAGGCCCAGGGGTTCTGCTGTTCAGGGTCCCTCTTTGGAGGCAGCAGCTCAAGCTGAAATAAACTGGCTTTTCAGAAGAGAAGGCTCTGGGTTGACCTCAACTGTWCCTTTCAGTTTTTAAAGGGAGTTTGTAAGAAGAGGGAGAGTGACTTTCTGCATAGGCAGATAGTCATAGGACAAAGGGAATGCTTTTAAACTAAAAGAYGAGAGATTTGGATAATGTTTACTTATCAGGAATCACATATGTCCCTGTGAGGGTCATGAGGTCCTGGCACAGGGTGTCCAGAGCAGYTGTGGCTGCCCCATCTCTGGAAGTATTSAAGCCCAGGTRGAACAGGGCTTGGAGCAGCWTGGTCTAATGGAAGCTCTCCCTCCCTRTGGCATGGGATGGAATGAGATGGGCTTTAAGGTCTCTGCTAACTCAAACCTCTCTGTGATTCTATGACTATACAYGTCCAGATTTAGGGTTTTTCTTTTACAGTCTTGAGCGGAGCCTTCTTTTAATACAGATAGGCTGAAATCCTGAGGTTGGGTGCACAGGATACTAAAGCAGGTACCCATTAAGAGATGCAGAACAGAGAGGTAAGAACACAGTAAATCATATAAGAATAGCTGAAACCATAGAAGTACGATTTTTCAGTAAGAAGTTGTGAAAAATCAAGYACTTTATTCCCCATCCAGTGATTATATTCAGAAGGAAACATGTTCCAGTAAATATCAGCCACTAGTCTCTGGAGGCTGGAGCTATGTGCATGCACTAAGATCAAACACCACAAATGTGGTCTTATGTGTTTTTGCACATTGATCCTATATATAGACAAAGAGTTGCAATTAAGACTGTCCACGTCCTCTTACACTTCTACCTGTGCAGCTCATTTCAGAGTCTTTTAAGAATGAAAGATATCAAATACATCACAAAATCATAGAAAGGTATAGGTAGGGCAAGACATTTTTTACTTTAAGTTGCTGTTTGAAACAAAGCTGTCTTCAAAGTTAGATCAGGKTTTTCAGCTGGATTTGATCCACCTAAATTTGAAACTTTCCAAGGATGGAGATTCATCACCTCAGTGAATATATCACCTACATCCATTTATCACTCTGGCTCCACCAGCTTGGGAGAGCACTTGAAGAAAACAAAATCCTAGGAAAAAGRATGCTCTCAAGTCCTGCCAGAGAATGGGAGTGCAGCTCCCTTTTTTCTTGCACACTATGATGTCTGCAGAGGAAGACACTGTTTGCATTTCAGCCCTTAGATTGTGCCAAGAACAGTCTCAAATTGCCAGGGTCACCCAGCAATGCAGGGTGGTGAGTGAGATTTCYAAGCCTTTTAGTTCAGCCCCTGAATGGCCTTAATTCCTGACAGCTTTGCTCMTGCTTTCAGGCTATAGAGTGCTGGGCCAGTGTGTCTGGAGAGTCACAGCTCAGSAGCAGCACTGACACTGCAAGTGAATCACAGATATGAACCTCAGASTATGAATGCTGCTAAGGCATTTCTTTGGGAGTGGACTTAGTTGCCCTTGCACAGATGCACTTTGCTAGAAGCAARCCACAACTTTTAACCCAGTTTGCTTCCTCTGACTGAGAGAAATTGTAACTTGAGAGAAAACATCAGGAAGGTAGCCTTAATGACCCCCCCCCCCTAGTGTTTTTAGTCCCTTGCCCCCACATCTTGYGTTTTGACAAATCCCTTTAGTGCCTCAAGGCAAACAATCCCTGTTCCCTTGCTCTCAGGGCCTCATAAGCTTCCTTCTTGTTATCCCAGACCACCATCTAGTGGGTGCTGGAGATCCCACCACAGCACGGAGGAAGGCTATGCCGTGGCCTAAGGACACCAGGCTGTTCTTTTGAGCAGCCCTTAAGTGAYTCCTGGATGAGCAGAGCTCTGTGCCAGAGGGACATCACTGGAATTTTGGATTTTCAGTGAGCTCAGCTATTGGTTACATACAAAGTATTTAACAGGAAAAACCCTCCCCTTCATGTCAGTGGTGCCTTGCCCCATTCTGTTATAGGGTCTGCAGCTGAAATTGCATACAATTCCTATAAATGCTGAGTAAGCCCCCAAATAGCCCCTTATTTTTATAAAGCCARTTTCAGTTCTGGAGTGTGTTGAGCATGTGAGTAGTTTCACCAATGAATCAATTCACTGATAGGACATATTGATCATTCCACCTTAGCAAGTATTTGACCCTCTAGATTTTCCCACTGAAACAGTGGTAAATCCTTGCAGATGAGGATACTAGAAGGAGCTGAATTTAACARCAACCTGAAAACCTTCTAAAACTACACCAGACATCCGAGAAAAGTCAAAGGTGTAGGCTGTGTTGCTGGTTGGCTCCTCAAAACTGTCACAAGATGACCTCTTTCCTTACAGTTGGAGAAAGATTGATGGTTTTCTTCCTCAGGGAAAATGCTATGATTCAGTCCTCACAAAGGGGGAAACAAATGCTTCATAAGAAATCCCCTGCTGAGTTAGAACCTCTGAAAACATTAATGGTGGTAAACAACATCACTGTCATGTTGTTAAAGACCCTCAGACAGCGGAAGTGTGGCTGGCACCGCCCCAACAACCCCATTACTTTAGGATGACGTTTACATGCAACTATTAGTTTCCAGTAATGAAACACTGCCTTCACATTGCATGTTGCCTGAAATCAGGTTAACAGATGTATTTCTTTAATTGTGGCAATTTCCAGCAAACAAGTGTTTGAAAGTACATGGCTTGGTCACTGTTCAGTCACCCAGAGTCGTTAATATAGCAGTTTTTGGCTCAGRGTCATGATGTCAAAGGAGGYSTGAGCTGCCACAAGTAGGATCTGGWCTTTACCAAAATATTCTGAAGTGGATCTACAAGACCCACAGAAATGGTCTGACTGGGAAAGCRTGTGACATTGGTCAGCTGAGTCTGCCATAAACCCATGCTGCTGTTGAAAAAGGAAGCCCTGTTCCTCCTTAGGCTGCTTGGCCTTGCCAGCTCTCCCATGCTGTAAGGAATGAGTTTTCTGGGAAATAACTTTATCAGTTCAGAAACAAGTTTAAAAATAATTTGGTTTCAACCGAATCAGCTCTAGCAGAACCTAACTKACACAGAGTCCTGGATATACTTCCCAACTAATAATTATTTCTGTACTACTGAAAATCATAGAGGTGTGGGGAAAAGGGGCCTATGGAGGCCTCTGGTCCAACATTCTGCTTGATCCGGGTCTGCCACCAGGAGCAGAAAGGATACTATGTTGACTGACCTACATGATATGAGCATCTAGTGACTGTCTTTTTGTCCATGACATGATAGAGTGATAAAACTAGAAATGAGACAGTGATTACTTGTGGTGCTGTCTTYACTCTAGAGCCTCTGTTTCTTTTCTTGCTGATGAATGCTTATGGCTATGAAGCAAAAKGCCACTGTTGTCCTATGGAACAAATGCTCCAGGGTCTTAATACATTTAAATGACAGTCTCAGAAATAGAAAGTCTTCAAACAGGGTGAGTTGGTTTTGGCTGGGGTGAGGTGGTTGTTTTTTGCCTTGGTGGGCTTCTTGTGTTTTTTGTTTGGTTGGTTGGTTTGGTTGGTCATTTTGGTTTTTTTTTTAGATTTTTGTTGGTTTGGTTTGGGTTTTGGGGGTTTTTTAGTTGTTATTGTTTTGGATTTTGGTTAGTTGATTGGTTTTCGGGTTTTTTTTTTTTTTTTTTTCTTTTTTTTTTTTTTGGTTGGGGTTTTTTTTTTGGGAGAGAGAGCTCCGCTATGGAAAAATATTTAATTTTTCAAAGTCATAGTGACTTTTAGGCCATGTCCCTTTAGAAATACTGACCTAGCAATAGTACTAATCAGAAAGTATGGCATTTATAGTACCTTAATGGCATGCACCCAAAATAGATTCTAGTTATATCAGCAAGTTGACAAGCTCATAGGGTACAGATAACTCTTGTAATTAATTTCTAAAAGTCACAGGAACTGTAAAGTTGGTATGGGYGGAGTTTACTTTTTACTGAAATAATAAATTCCTATAATCACATTTATCCTGGTATTACTACACATTTACTTGAACGTAAATTAAATCAGAATCTGGCCTCCCAAAACTGTTAGGATAAAACTGCTAATTATCCTCTCATATGTTAATGATTCTGAGAAGTATGGGCTCTAATTAGAACATGAACAGAGAACACACTGTGACCTGCTGGTTCTTAAGGTCTAGTGAGTGTAACTTTCTGAGGTACATTCTTTCTACAGCACTCCCCTTAAASAGGTCACACCACTCACTATGCTGGTACCACACATTCATTAGAGAAGCACAGGACAGTAATKCCTATAATTAAAGTTGCCCAACATTTTCATGATAAAAGCATGTTTACAGTTTCTTATAGATTTAATAGGCATTAATGCTCTAAAGTGAAATTTTTTATATTGTATATCTGTATCAGAATAAGTACTTAAATTAAAAATGTAATTATTGTTCTTAGATGCATAATAGGTAATTACTCTCTCACTTTTCTATATTAGTGTTTGGCTCAGTTTGTAGGACATGCTTGCTTTGGGAAAAKAACTTAATTCTGTAAAGACTGGAGCTAAGTTAGCCATGTTGCATATCCCTGTAAATTACAGTTCTTGTGTGAATAGTGACATAATAATTCTTTTGGCTAAATTCTCTGCAAATCATATGCACCAAATGATCTCCAGGGAAAAGGCACAGACAAGGTCTAGAATCACACAAAGACTCAGGCCACCATGTGGACATCATGAACCTGCCAACATTAATGTCCAGCCCTGTAATCTYCCAGTGGATATGCACAAAATGAAAAATCCTACAAAGCCATTCAAAGTCTCAGGTCATGATCAGAGGATATGCTAAAATCAGCTTTAAATCAGCTGGGATTAAATAAAGAATGCTGCAGCTCCAGGTATCCGTGGATACCATAGCTGGAGCTCTACCCTCAGGGAAAATCGGGGTGACTTGTTCAGGATCATGTAGTTTATTGACTAGTGGCAAGTTTATTTAAGTCAGGAGACCATGATARGACCCATCTCAGGTGAAAAGCAATACTGAATGGTATTTTTCTTCTGCTTTGGTAGCCGAAGAGTGTGCAGTTAAACAGAAYCTCTTGCTGCCTAAAGTACCCCCTTGAACGCAGACATGGACCTCAGTGATCTCTAGGGACCTGATGGAATGTGTCTGTTCACTAACATCAAGCCAGCTTYCAGCCCCATCCCACACATCCCACTGGATCCCATGTGGACTGAGAGTTCTCAAGAGATTTGTGACTTGATCCTGTTCTCTGAATCCTGTCTCAGAGCTCAGAGACCCTGGGGCCTTCCTAGGTGGAGAGTGAGACCAAGAAAGCATTTGATGTCCCTCAGCAGTTTCAACACTAGTTGACATTTGGCTTTCCTAATACTATCTCTGCATGCTGAAGAAGTATTCCTATATTCCACATCAGTAGTCTGTCTTTGCTTCCACCTTGTGTATACTTTTTTTGGTGTTCATTCACAAGTTCTATGTTTACTGAGTTGGTCTCCCAACACATTTGCTTATTCCTCTGATAGTTGGGACAGACTGTTCTTGTCTTGGAGGAAGTCCTTAACAAGCTACCAGCTCCCTTGAGCTCCTTTGTCCTTCAGAGCTAACTTTCATGGAATCTCACTTCACCTGAATAACCCAAAGTCATTCTCTTGAAAGAGCTGCCATTTGTCTTTGTCACTCCCCTCAGAACCTTAAATGCCACMATTTTATGGTTGCTACACCTAACATGACCATTGATTATCATGTCCCCAAACATTCTTCTCTTGGACATGAGTACCACATACAGGTGGGTGTCCAGCTGAACTAGATGGCCCTTCTAACAAGTGTGGTAAGAATTTGTCCCTGGCATGCTTTAGAAAACACCTGGATTTCTTGTGCCCACTGTGTTGCTAATTCAACTGTTAATGCAGCTTACAGTAGCAATCAGAAAACTCCAAACAGTATTGTCTGATCTACCAAAGTATTCCATATGCTGAAAATAGATATTTATTTAAAGACAGGTAYTCTGTATTTAAAGGTAGGTGTCCTGTGTGGTCAACATGCTGGAGAGAATGGATGCCATCCA
>NW_026623525.1:865874-922637 GCF_030028575.1 Malurus melanocephalus
AACCAGACACATGGTACTTGCAAAAGGAATCAGGAGCCTGGCCCTTGGATTCTGCSTTATGGTAGTGTGATAGCTTGTGAGGGATGTAGTCAAATGATGGGCACTCTGTATGCCTTTGTTAAGTGACCCTTGAAGTAATCATTAGGGGTAAAATGAGAATCATGCACTGCTCAGTTTCTACTCCCTGTGCCAGCTGTTGCTGACTAATGCTTAGAGACTGAGACCACGTAGTCAGGGGAGCTCTGGTACGCTGACAAAGGAGGCAACAAGATATGGGGCACCATCAAGAGAAGGAGAGCACTAGCATGCTTATATATTGTACTCTTTGGACTGACACTGTGACCATGTAACACCCTGGTGCACCTACATTTTGAGCAGYGTRGACTTCTGTAGAGCYAGACACCACAGAGAACAGCAAACAYTGATTTGTGGGATGGAGCAGCATCCTCCCAAAAAAATGAGAGTTTTGAGTCTTTAGGCTCAAAGGAAAAGCTCAGAAAGGTATGACCCATGACCCAAGTGAAYGGAATGAAGCTGTGTCATGGCAGGTTCAGACTGGACATTAGGCAAAGGGCCTCCAGAGGGTGGTGAAGCAYTGAACAGGCTTGCCAGCACAGTGATAACAGCCCCAAGGTTGCCAGAGTTCAAGGAGCGTTTTGACAAGGCTCTCAGGATCAGGGTGGGATTCCTGGGGTGTCTGTGCAGGGCCAGGAGTTGGACTCGACGACGCCACTCAGMATGTTTGATGAGTCAGTGCTCTGGCCAGCAGCATCCCCAAAAAGTCATGTCCCAGAGCAGGCGCTACACGGGGACTGCTGCCCCGTGACCGGCCCGGGCAGCGACACYGTGAGCGCAGGACGTGGCACAAGAGCAGCTCTGCCTGCCTGGGAGAAGGAGCGGAGGAAAAGGCCGCACACGGGACGGACACCCGCGGGCAACTGGCCCCGCTSCGGCAGCCACGGTACCCACGRYRCCCACGGCAGCGAGCGATCGGGCCAAGGGGCTCCGTAACGAACCGGCCCACAGGGACGGCACCTAGACCGCCGCCGAGCGCCTCAGGAACGAAGCGGGCCAAGGGGGCTCCGTAACGAAGCGGCCCACGGGGACAGCACCCAGAGCGCCCGCCGAGCGCCTCAGGAACGAACCGGGCCAAGGGGGAGCCGTAACGAACCGGCCCAGAGGACAGCACCCAGAGCGCCCGCCGAGCGCCTCAGGAACGAACAGGGCCAAGGGGGCTCCGTAACGAAGCGGCCCACGGGGACAGCACCCAGAGCGCCCGCCGAGCGCCTCAGGAACGAACCGGGCCAAGGGGGCTCCGTAACGAAGCGGCCCACGGGGACAGCACCCAGAGCGCCCGCCGAGCGCCTCAGGAACGAACAGGCCCAGGGGACAGCACCCACACCGCCGCCGAGCGCCTCAGGAAGCGCGGGCCCCGCGCGCACACAGCGATCCGGCCGGGCCGGGCCAGCCCCGCCCCCTGCGCATGCGCGCTGCCGCCCGGAGCCGCCGTCAATCGGGGCGTACGCGGCGCGCGGGGCCCGCGGTGAGCGGTGCCGTCCGGCCGCGCGATGCATTGTGGGTGCGGCTGAGGAAGTAAAATGGCGGACCTGGCGAACGAAGGTAGGTGGGAGGTGTCGGYGTCGCTACCCTGGCTCACACCGGCTCCGCGCTGCCGTGAACTTGGCCCGGCCCTGGCCCGACCTTGCTGTGCGCGTTCAGGGGCGCGCCCGGGAGCGCCACCTCCCCGCGGCCGTCCCGGCCCCTGTGAGGCGAGCGGCCGGACAAAGGGAGCGCCTCGGCCGGGCCACCGCGCTGCCCGCGAGGCGGAGGCGGAGGGAGCCGGGCTGGGGCTGCGTCCTCAGGTGACTCCTGCGGATCGGTGGCTCCGGGCTCGCGATGCGGCGACTCCCGGGGCCGGCGGTCAGCGGCGGGTCGGTGCTCCCTGGAGGCGGACAGCGGGCCTGGCGCTGGGCACGGGCCCTGGAGCGCGGAGCGAGCGCTGCATCTCGGGCCCGAGYAGGCTGTGAGCCGCTTTGTGCCCTGCCTTGTCCACTTGCTTTTTGGAATTACTGTCTACAACTTTAGCACCACTGTAAATCTGTCCTTTAGTTACASTCATGTTAATCCTACCTTTTGTTAAAGGATTAGTAGAAGGGTTTTGTAAACCAAGATGGGATATCATAGTTGATGTATTTCATTTTTTGAAGCTGAAAACATCAGAGGTTCACAGTAAGGTGGCTTCACTTTTTCTTTTTTTTCCTAAAGAGCATTAGGAGAACCTTGGCTGCAATACTCGAGTATTTGGATATTCTGCCCCAAGGGGTTTACAGTGATGTTTTAAGTGGCAGGGGGGTATCTCTGTTTTGCCTTTGGGAATGACTAATGTCTCTTAGTTTTTRGCAAAAGCCAGCTTGCCCTCTGTCTCTTTGTTTCTCATCACTCTCAGCTAATGGGAGAGGGAAAGAAATGCCCAGAGGGAGGTGAATGGAAGTGTGTGTGAGGCTCCTTCTTTAAGACTTTCTTACATTTGAACGCTGTATCAGTGGCATTTACTGTTCTGATATTAATATTAAACAAGAGGAAGTAAATAAACGTTGTAGGTGCAGCCTTTGAAGATTAAGCCTACAAGCAGCTAACAATATACAAGTRTACTTAAGTTAGCAAATCCTGTGATGCAGCATATCCTGGGCTGTTGGCTTCCAGACTCATGAGGAGTTGTGGTGCCCAAGGAGGTGATAAGTGGTCTTGACAGTGGTAGTAGCCAAATCTGTAATGACTATTTGTGAGAAACTTAATGTCAGTATTTACTTTATATACTGCCATTATAATGAGTTATAACCCATTTAATAGGTTATTTTGTTATTTTAGAACCAGAATATTAGCAACAGCTATCTTAAATCATGCAAGCCCATCATTTTACCTCCCTGTTCTGTGGGGGAACATTAAGTTTACCAATTTTTGTTATTTGATGATGACTTGTCGTGTGTTTCTATCTCTACTTCTGTATTTCTGCAGGGTCTTACACACTTTCTGGGATGGCAGTGGGAGTGTGATCCCATCCTTACTACCCTTTCCTGCCTCCAGGGACTTACCTCACCTGTAAACCTCTTTAGCTTATATTTGCATATCCTTCCAGAGTTTCTGCCTTCATCTGTTGCTGTTCTGTTTCTTCTTGTGATAAATAAGAATGTGATACCATCTTTTCTCCAATTAAGCCAAATCAGCTTGCTTTGCAACTGTTGTCTCCTGCTCTTTCTAATATCATTGACTGTTGCTAGTTTGCTTCCCTCCAGTTCCATTTTTGAGGCGTATGTTCTTCGTATAACAGTGGAAATACATGCAGTTTCTGGAATCTGCATTTTTCTGCTGAAATGCAGAGAATTCTGTAATCTTTCTACTTACCTAATTTGGAGTCTCTGCCATGGCAAAGATCTTCTCTGATGACTGTTTTCTCCTCATTCTTAAACACATCAGTTAGTTTTATTTTTCCATTATTTAGGTGAATGGTTAACTTCCTTGTGCCTGTGTATTTTCATATGAGTATTTGAAGTAACTGTTTTGGTACTGATGATTTTTTGACCTTCTGCTTCATCTTGATCTTCTGTTGTTTATAGTATTTGATAGCTAAATGATCATATTCACAAAAAAGTGTGATTACAGCAAAGTTCTTAACGTTCCTTAATCTTGATTGATCTGTACAACAGTGCTGTCACAATCATACTTTGTTGTGAAGTGTGAAGCTAATTTTTCTTTGATATGTAGTAGGCAYAAGTACCTAGAATAAGGTTTCAGTCATTCTTGTGGACTGGTTTTGTTTTTATTGTTTAGATAGTCTGTTCATGCAGTTGAAACACAAGATTCTTACCTGTTTGATTGCTGCAACAAACCTTCTTCTGGTCTTGAAAAGCGTTGAGTTTCATGCTGCCAGTGTCCCCTCATTTTACTAGTTAAAAACTCTTACTAGCAAAACGCTTTTAACCTGTAACTTTTACCATGACACCCCTCTTTCAATTCATTAATTAGTGTTTCTGTTTCCAACAGCATATTCGTTATCTTTACCTTCTAGGTTCTGGTATTGAATGTCTTATATCACCGCTGAACTGTCTGTATTGACTCCAAGAAACCATTCTACCAATGTCCCTTGCAACTTCARACTATTTTAATGGATGATCTTTCTGTGATGCATTTCTTCAAAGCTACAAGCATTTCCTCTAATAATGACTTCTTTTCTTAATTCTTACTGTTCCTCAAATATTTTTCATTCGCTTGTCTTTCCTTTGTTTCTAGTCAGTAGATGAATCTGCTCCCCTACTTCTTTATACTGGGATGATGGCCAGCTGTATATTGACAGAAGAAAGTTGTTGCTTTAAGGGGTCCTCTGTTGCATAGAAGGGGGCTGAATGACGAGATAGTCCCAGTGCCACTTTCCAAAGAAGTTGGTACTGTGAAATTTCCGAGGAGCAGAGTCTGGTCTTGGCATTGCCTGTCATGTTGAGAGATGAGCTGTTGAGTGTGGAGCTAGTGAAGAGGAGTCACTTCTCCCTAGCTGTGTGAAGTTTGATTGACTGTGCTGCTAGGATTTAGTGACATTGTGATAAAGGCTTTGGGGACTGTCATTGTGAGGGTGATGCTTGAAAACCAGGATTTTAGAATAGTAGGCACAATTKTTATTGTTATTAATGTCTAAAGTAGTTACTAAATGTTCTTAGAAACTTTCTCTGAATTCTTTGGTAYTTCACTGCCACATGGGTGAAGTGTCAGTTTTAAGATAATCCAGGTAGAATACCAAAGAGAACCAGCATTTCCTGTCTATTCCTGTAGATTCATGGGCACCTGAATGCTTTTCTCATTAACTACAGCTAATACACAACTAGTAATTTCCTTTTCTATAACTTACTGCTGAAGCTGCACTTTAAGATAACAGGATCCCCTTGTGTGGGGAATRAATTACTTTATCTTTTCAATGGCTGAAAGGTGATACATACTTTTCTCAGGGCTAAAATTTGATGAATGTGTTCACATTTCCCTTTCAGGAGTGTCTGCAACTTACTTGGCTTTATGAAATTACTGAGCATAAAGTTCACAATCATAACAGGTTTACTGTATGTAACTGCCTTAATTTAATTAGAGGCCATCACTGCAGGAAGGGTTCTGGAGATCCTGGTCAATGGCAAGTTGGATCTGAGTCAGCAGTGCCCTGGAGCCAGGAAGGCCAACTGTGTCCTGGGGGACATCTGGGGGGACATCCTACGGTCACCTGGCCAAGGGAGGGCATTGTGTCTCTGCTCTGCACTCGGGCAGCCTCACCTTGAGTTCTGAGGGCAGTTTTGGGCACCATAGTATATAAAAACATTAAGCTAACAGAGAGGGTCCAAAGAAGACCACAAGGATGGGGAAAGGTGAGAGGAGAAGCCTTATGAGGAGCTGCTGAGGGGACTTGGTTTGTTCAGCCTGGAGAAGGGGAGACTGAGGGGTGACCTCAATGCAGTCTTCAGCCTCCCCATGAGGGGAAACTGAGGGGCAGACACCAATCTCTACACTCTTGTGACCAGTGATGGAGCTTGAAGAAACCAGCATGAAGCTGAGTCGGCAGGTTTAGGTTGGGTACCAGGAGAAGATTTTCCACCCARAGGGAGGTTGAACACATAAGGCTTCTCAGGGCAGTGGTCACAGCACCATACCTGAGTTCAAGAATTGTTTGGACAATGTTTTCAGTCATRTGGTGGCATTTTTGGGGTGGTCTGCGCAGGGCCAGGAGTTGGACTCAGTGTTCCCTGATGGGTCCCTTTCAGCTCAGTTTATTCTGTGATTTTATGAAATGCACAGAAGGTGAGCAAACAGAAGCAGTTCCTTTCAGACTAATCAGTGTAATTTCTTGGCCAGACTTGTAGGATGCTAACATTGCTTCTGTGCTGCGCTTGTGTTTCTGGTCTGTTTGTTTTTTTTCTTTTCCTTATGTTTATTTTACTCATTTCATGGTAGCTTTTGGACAGAGGACAGTCAGCTGTTAATTTGAGGGATAATGTGGCACTCACCACTGACTTGTTTGCGGACTCTAAAAACAAGACTTTTTTTTTTTTTCCTATACAGACTTCCGATGGATTAGTGGGTGCAAAGTTAGGCTGAGTGAYATGTCCTAATAATTCATACCCAGACTCCATGAAGATCTATTTGATTGACAAGATAGAGCTATCTMAATGCTTTAATACTTTTTTGTTAACATTTTTTGGAATTCGTTATAAATGCTTTMTCTACATTGCAAGTAGTTGGTCTACCTCATGGCTTTCTTTTTCCTCTCATGTGAAAATAAGCTAGTTTTTCTTTTCTGACTTGTTATATTTGCAGAAGTGTCTCTTTTCCCCATGTCACTTGTAGTCATCATGACATCACTTGTGAAGTTTGGCAATAAATGATCCAGTTGTGTTTCTCGTTCTTTGACATGAAGTATGGCTGGATCTTTCTTGTGGAGGTCTTTTTGCAGATCAGCTCTTGGTGTGGCAGCTTGCTTTTTGCTTTGAGTCTATTCTTAGCTATTTAAAGAGAATCTTTTGTTATCAACACTTTTAGAATTTTATAGYGCCACAAATTGTCTGTATCTCTACRTATRTTATATTTAGCATGATTATTCTGTTTGTAATCTAAATGGTAAAAAATCCCCAAGAACATATTTTGTGGTGTTCAAYGTTCCAATAAGCATAACTAAACCTAACTTTGAACTTTAGTTTTCTTGACTCTCAGAAAAGTGTTTCACAAGTGTTAAATTACCACTCTGAGTATTTTCAGTCAATTAACAGCTAATTGCTGTTCTTTTTAACACTCATTTATTGTTCACAGGACTGGTACACTTTCTGTCAGGTAGTGTATTACAATRAATTACAGTTGGAGTAGCTATTCTCAATTTTTATGCTTCTGGTGTCAAAGAGTGCTTTTTGAAATTCAAGCAAGGACTCACTTGCCAGGAAGTTGCACTGTAGGTTTTTTTTTCCCTGCCTCATGTATTTTTCCATGTAATCAGGCACTATTGCATTTCTTAGTGTAATTTGCAGTAAATTTAAAAAGAAAAAGTATTTGAATATTGTAGTTCTTAGCTTTAAAAAGAAATTATCTTAATAGCCTGGCTACARCAGATCTGGTGAGGTCTTGAAAGTTGTTCTCATGACATGGTTTCTTCTRAAATTTAAAGATTAACATGAATCACCAAGATATTTGGTGATCTGGGTTGCATGTCCTGTGAGGAGACTGGGCATGTTCAGCCTGGAGAAAGGAGTCTTAAGAGAGGTGCATTTGGCACTTATCAGGGTCTATGAGTAGGTTATTAGAGAGACAAACCCCGGTCCATCAGAGCAGTGTATGTTGGAAGGACAAAAGAAAAAGGGTGAGAGGTRGAATGAGATGTTCAGACTGGAAATAGGGGAAAGGTTGGGTTTTTGTGGTGGTAGTGGGTTTTTTTCACTGTGTGGACAGTCAAGTATTCCTTCCCAATATCCCATCTCTCCCTGCCCTCTGGCAGTGGGAAACCATTCCCCCTTGTCCTGTCATTCCAGACTCCTGTCCAAAGTCCCTGTCCAGCTCTTTTGGAGCCCCTTTAGGCACTGAAGGGCCTCTAAGGTCTCCCCAGAACCTTCTCTTCCCCAGGCTAAACCCCCAGGTCCCCCAGGCTGTTCCCAGAGCAGAGGAGCTCCAGCCCTGGAGCATCTCCATGGCCTCCTCTGGACTCACCTCAGCAGCTCCACATGCTGCTGCTGTTGTTCCCCAGTTCTGGAGGCAGCTCTTCTGGTGGGGTCTCACCTGAGTGGGGCAGAGGGGCAGAGTCCCACCCCTCTTGTGCTGCCCATTTTGGGGGATYAGCCCAACACATGGGAGATTTSTGTGTGCCAGTGSYCATGGCTGGGGCATGTTGAGCTTCTTATTCACCTGCACCCACAAGTCCTTCTCCCCAGGCCTTTTCCCAGTCCATTSTCCACCCAGCCTGTATTTGTGCTTGGGACTGCCCTGAGCCACATGCAGGAGTTACACTTGGCCRTGTGAAGTTCTTTAGGTTTGCACAGTCCCACCTCTCCAGCCTGTCTGAATGGCATTCCTTCCTTCCAACACATCAGCCACACCACACAGCTTGGTGTCATTGGCAGACTTGCTGTGGGCTCCCCSCTCCATSSCACTGTTCATGTCACCAACAAAGATACTAAACAGWGCTGGTCGCAAACTTGGTTTCCAYTTGGCTGYTGAGTTATTGACTGCAACTATGAGTGCAACCATCAGCCARTTCCTTATTCAGGAAGTGGTCCATCTGTCCAGTTTAAGGACAAGGATCCTATGRGACAGTGTCAAATGTTTTGCACAAGTCCGGATAGACTATTGRTTGCTCTTCCCTTCACCAGCACTGTAACACTATCATAGAACCCCACCAAATTTGTCAGGCATAGTTTGCTGTAAGTGAAGTCACTCTAGCTCTTACCAATCACCACCTTATTTTCTATGTGCCTTAGCACAGTTTCCAGGARGGTCTGCTCCACAATCTTGCCAGGCACAGAGGTGAGGCTGGCCAGCCTATAGTGCCCCAAGTCTTCCTTTTCTCTCTTTTTGRAAATAGGGGTTATGCTTCCCCTTTTCTGGTCACTGGGACCTTCCCCAGATGGCCACAACTCATCAATGAATGGAGAATGGCTTAGGCACTTCTCTGACAGTTCTTTTGGACTCATGGATGCGTCTCATCAGTTACCACGGACTTGTGCACCTTCAGCTTCTTTAGATGGTCTCAAGCCTGTTTTCTTGTAGCAGGTGGTCCTTCATTCTGCCAGTCCCTGCTGATTTGCCTTTTATAACTCGGGTGGACTGTTTGGAGCACTTCTTGTTGAAGACAGAGTTAAAAACATCATTGAGTACCTCAGCCTTCTCCATACCCACAGTAACCAGGTCTCCTGTTTTCTGTTGGAGAGGGCCCACGTTTTTCCCAGCCTTTTTAGCACCAACTTACCTACGAAGATTTTCTTGTTGCTCTTGACCCCTTGGATTTTTTTTTTTTAATAATGAGTCATTTCATGATGCAGTAAAGGTATGACACCTTGTGGCTTCCAGAGGTGCACCAGCTGCTCTGGTTGTATTTATTTGAATGGATGTTTTGTCTAGCTGTGGGAAACATGGCTGACAAGGGAGATTTTGCCATAGCCACTAGTGGTCAAGTATCTAGGTTAAAAATCTCATATTAAATAGTATRTATGACTTGAAGATTATATCTCTGTGTGTGCTATTGAGGTAGTATTTTCTGTTTCTGATATTCACAGCTCATGAATGAAGTTCAGCAGGTTTAATAGTACATGTTTTTCTGATAGCACATAGGGCATTTATCAATAGTTAATGACTTGATGATAAAATATGTTTAAGAAGTTTAGCCTGTGAAAGCCAGCTCTTGAGGTTTTTGTAGTTACTCATGCAGGTTGGAATATCTGTWACGTGAATAAACTGCAGGAAGGAGTCCTGTGGATTCAGCTGGTTTTCAGTTGTGGATTCAATTTGATTTGACAGCCTAAATCCATTCAGGTTTGTATGAGTTCCAGATCTTGAGATTGGAGTGGTACCATCTTGAGACTGGATGCTAATTACTGAAGTTTCGCTTTCTTTCTTACATGCTTGGACTTTATCTGAACACCTTTATCAAGGCTGATTTGGTTAGGAAATTAACATTTTTTTCTCTAGATATTTATTTTACCATGTTTCTCTCTGCTTCTGAAAATAACAAGCAAGTCTGTTCCTCAGTTTTTGAGAGCTGTGTGCTCTGACTGCTCACCTCTTGGTGAAGGAGATCTCATGTTCTCTTCCATGCATTATACCTGAAGTTGAAGGTTTTCCCTTCATATATCTTGCTTTATTTTCTTTTTAAGTTGCTGATGTTTTGTGAACCTGGCAGTTCCATTTTACCATAGGTCATCCTTCAGACACCCTGGTGGAACAAAAGCATGCACCTTAAATGAGAACGTGACCATCTGGCCTGGAGGTTGACTGATACAAATAACAGTGTAATTCTTGTTTTGGGCCAGTACTTGACCTGAGAAACTGAAGAACTACCTAACCATCTGCATTTTTGACCTGCAAAAAGAAAACCTGGTATGGTGGTTCTTCAGTTSATAATGAAACATGATACGTGTCAGTGCTTTTGCATGGAAAAAAAAACATGACTAGAAATAGGAACCGAAAGCTGGGGCTGTACATTGGAATTGGAAATTTGACATTAGAGTTCTTTTACCAAGCACAGAAATGGATGATTAAGGGCAGTAATGCTTTGCTTTTGATGCCTTCAATGAAAATGTTCACCCAAAATTTAAACAAGGCTTAGAAAAGTACACAGTATTTAATGAAGGTGATCAGATTAGGCAATCCACTGATCCCACTTGCCTTGGGCTGGAATTAGGGAGACATTTCCATCATTGTGGTCTTGTTGCAGTCTTCAGGAAGGGCACAATGAACCTGTGTTCCTGTGTCTTGCTCCTGAGTAAGTGCAGGTACARTTGGTAGCTGTGAGTGCCTGCTGTCTTATTGACATTCCTGACCYTGTCAACTGGTCTCACAGTCAGCAAGAGCAGGAGTGAGATTCCTGGACCTTGAGTATTGGAGGACTGTGTTWCTTCGGTGGACAAAGACTATCAAATGTTGCACAAGTGTTCCCTTTTTCAGGTTGACTAACAGGCCTGGCCATARTTTGCTTTATTAGATACTTTTGCCATTCTCATTTGTCATAGCTGGACACAATCTCAAATAGCTGGAGTATTTTTACTCTCTTTTATTCTTTGGTTATTTAATCTAATTTTCCTGTGAGCTTTCTGCTGTTCCCAGCATCTGTCTTCTTTTTTCCTGAGTGCTTAGTTTTCAATCAGTGGACTCCATCTCCGGTTTTGTTGTGTTACTTTACATCAATTTTTCTGGCTACCTATTCCATCTTTCACCAGCTGTCCCATGCTTCCTCTGTACTTTGCATTGTTGTTGGATCTGCTTTTCTTTGTTTCCTTTCTTCTCTCTCTGTACTTCAGTCTTTTATTACACACTAGACAGACAAGTAGTTTTTTTTTGTTCTGTGCTCCTTGGTATTTATGGAATTTGGTGCAGGAGTCTCTTGTAAGGTGTGCATGATGCAGTCAAATCTCACATTCTGGTAGATCTCCATCTTGACTGGTTTGGCAGAGGGCATGCTACTTGCTGCTGTAGCACTAAAGTGTACCACACATATTAAGAAATAAATAGCACTTTGAAGTCAGGAGTTAAAAGCTTGGCTATTGTATCAGTGAAGCCTCCCACAGGCAGGTTATACTGAGGCCAAGGGAATGAAAAGGGATCCTTGGCTTCTTTCAATACATTCTGTTTTTTAGGACAGRTTTCCCAGTTAAGGGTCTGTTGATGATGTTGATTAGTTGGTAGATAGTTTTCACTTTTGAAATGTATTGTCTGCATTGCTCGTATTAGTAAGCATTTTTAAGATTCAGCAGTATTTGATGGATAGATGAACTTAAAAAATAAAGGGAAAAAATGAGCAGGCAAAATGATGTCGTAAGTARCTTAATTTCTTGATTAATATTACCTTTTGTAGAACAAGTTTTGCCAGTCTTGCAAGATCAGTCTTGCAGTGTTTTGTTTTTGCTGGATTATCTCTTTGAGTTAGAGCCACAGGAAAGTAGAAAGAAGCTCTTTCACTCTCACAATTTAATGCACAGTTCTTGTAATAATTTTTGTTATTTCATGTATGTCAGCTAAAGTTTCACTTTTCATTTCAGCCAAACTGATCTAAAACCCGCGGTTCCCAAATGGACAAGTTCACCTCTTTTTTTCTTACATGGTGATCCTAGTGCTTTACTGATGCTGCAACTGATTTATGGAGGATTTTGTGATACTCTTCTTTTTTTAACTTCAAGTTAATTCTTCTTGATGGCTTTATATATATATATATTTTTTTTTCTTTTTTTTGCAATGGTAGCCTTTCAAGTTCTGAAAGCTTTAAATTTTTTTATTTTTATAAATGTCCAGACTTGTTTATAAGACTGGATAATTGCAAGGGTGAAACTTTTTGGTTAATKTCTTGGCAAATCTAGCTCTCCCCAAGTCTCATTTTCCAGACTAAAAGACAGACTGAAATATTGTACTCATCTGTAGCCCTACAAACATACAGGAGAGCTGCTGACTGCATAGTGTGCAGYTTCTCTTCAAATATAACTCACACACAAGGTGCATCAGTTTGTTGAACTCTCAGGAAATCTCACCTCTGCTTTATCATACGCACTCTCCCACTGTGTATACTTCTGTCATTCAGGACACTGAGGTAGTTGTGAAATCTCCAGGGACAATGGAAATATAGACTCTATTCTAGACATTAATTCTGTTCTTATAGGCGAGATGCTGATGTGCTTATTTAGAAAATAGCATCCTGTTAATATTTGATTCAGAGCTTTAAGATGAAAGCACGTGTGCTCTTAAATTATGTAGAAAAGACTTGTTCCTCTGGTTTGAATTTTAGACCTGCAGATGCTGATTTAAGACCATTCTAAAGCTTTCWATGATAATGAAATACACGTGTAATCAAGTATCCTTGTTAGGTGACCTTTTAGAAAGGGGTATGTTGGGGTGTACAACAAACTCCCTCTTCATTACTGTGTGAGGATGGGGAAGGGGATGGGGAAGGAGAAGCATCTAGTTCAGCAGTTCAGCTAGTGAACTGCTGCAGCAAAGGGTTTTATCATTTCGATGTACCAGAGAGCAGTACAAGTACTAGCTTGAAATAGATCTCAAGGGGACACACAAATAGTTTTAAGGAGAACAACACAACTAATATCGGAAAACACTCCTTTTTACTGTTGAAGATCAAGTCCTTATAAATATGTGTTGCCAGGAGCTAGTAGAAACAATATGTGTAATTGAGATTTAACTGGTTTAGGGCTTCATTATTGGTAAAAGCATCGTAGAACATGACATAAYAGTCAATATGAATGTGGTTGGAAAAAACCCCAATGACTTCTCTTTTTACAGAAAAGCCTGCCATTGCTCCACCTGTCTTTGTATTTCAGAAGGATAAAGCACAGAAGGTAAGGAGATGTTGATACTTCTTTTTGTTTTGTTCTTAGCCCTGACTCCTTCCTTCCATGGTGATCAGCCTTTTGTCTATATTGTTGTGAAGYTGAAGATGG
Source organism: Malurus melanocephalus (assembly GCF_030028575.1). Lineage (NCBI taxonomy): Eukaryota > Metazoa > Chordata > Aves > Passeriformes > Maluridae > Malurus > Malurus melanocephalus. The sequence continues at coordinate 879,038 of NW_026623525.1, forward strand.
CTGATAGAGCATTAACATTATTAATGGGCATAGGGCAAGCAGGTACTAGAGGGCTAAAAATGAGAAGATGTAAGATAGTTTCACAGTACAGAAGATGGACTGATCTGGGAGAAAAAATATCTGTGAAGGTGTCTCTTGAGCATGTGGCAGAGGAGTGCTGACACTTGAGTTGCATGACAAAGCTGCAAAAATTCTTTTTCTAATAATAGGGTTAAGATAAAGCAAAGAAAACTGGTCTAGATAATTGCTTTTCATCTCAGCATATTTAAATGTTGTATCTTTGGTCAGTAAACTGTGAAATATCTGTTTGTCTTGGGAAATTCTGTTCCCTCATCTCAATATTTTATGGTATTCTGTCTCATTAACAGTAAGAGCTATTAAGATTTATGAGGGAAAAAATCAAGGTTACTTCTGTTTCTGTTGAAGATGGTGGGARCCAAGAGAAGTGTRCAATACACTTTCTGTTGGATCACTGGATTGTTTCCTTATCTGTGGAGTCAGAAATGTTTGAATTGAAATACTGAGCCACTTTTCCATTGRTAGCTTTTCTTTGGTTTGGAACAAGTACCAGACTCAAGCTTTTTACAGGTTCAGTAGACATATTCCTCAGGAGGAACTTGAAATCTTTTCTCACCTTGGAAAGGATTTAAGTCTGCTGTCCTCCTAATATTAGCTAATCAAATTAAATCTGCCAGAGAGTAAGTACTTTCAAGACATTCTTTCAATTACACTTTTTATAATGACTGTTTACATATACTTTGGAATGGAGTGGTAGTGTTTGCACTGCCAATTTGGATAATTTYTCCTTTTAGTAAATAGTTCCCAATCACCGACTGTTTCTTAGACTGTTCTGAAGTTCCTTCTGAGTTGCATCATGGTGAGTGTTCTCTGCAGGTTTTCTTTAGCCTGGCAGTGGTGATCATAGCAGTGTGCAATCCAGGCAGAGAAACATGGTCCTGTGTCCTTTTCTGCTGGCCTGGTCTTTACATGCCAAGATAGCAGTTCTTGTGCTCTCAGGTTCGTTCATGTTGTACCTTTGCTTCTGCACACCTCCAGAGTCCTGCACACTCAATGCCTTTGCCATTAGGCTATGCAGACTCCTGCATCAGTCTGTGAGACACATCTGTTGCATTCTGATAGGTCTCAACAAAATATTTATAAAAATGCATTAATTAAAGGCATAATGTATTTTGGGGCTGACAGAGGATCCAGGGAGGGAGGTCTATGATTTASTCTTCCCATCTGCCTCTGAGGATGSTGAAGTGATGCTGARCAGATAGCTGTRTTCAGGACAGCCTTTACATGGGCACAGACAGAAAGTCTGGCTTTGTTGGGTGGAGGGTCTGTGGGTTCCTGAGCATCTTGAAGGCCACAAGGGTTGGAGAGAAGTTATAAATTGATCTAAATGCCAAGTTGTGATGCTGTCAAGGGTTGCCACTGTCGCTTTGGGCATGGAATAAATCTAGCTTTGCTGGGGAATAGGGCTTGYTCCTTGAAGTAGATCAGAGAGTCTGGTAGTAGCATCTGTCAGCTGCTAATTTTCAGAGTATAACAGACATAAATGCTTATGCTAAACTGTGTATTGTGTGGAGATGTTGGAATTTTTTAAAGGAGAAGAGAGGGGTGATTATTATTTTTAGTAGCATTTATTGTGGTGCAGAGAAGGACTTGTAGAAGCATCCCTGCTGTGGTTCTTGCAGTTTGATTAAATAAACAGCTTGTTGCTTATGCCAGTAGCTKGTTTTTGTAGTATAGATGCAATAGTAATATAGTCAGAACGTGATGCTGTGAGCCATTTAATCTGTGCTGTATGTGTTAGAACCTAGCTTTCAGGCCAGCTTTAATCACCTTAATTAAGGAAAAGTGCCTTAGCTTATATACTAGTTGAAATCTTTTACCGTATTTTCAGAAAGATGTAATAGCTAAGTGTTCCCGTTAAGAGTTAACTCTGTTACTGTTTGTGTAAAAGGTGCCTGGTTAAGTGCATTGCCTGCCTCAAAAGACTATCCTTGTATTAACGTTAACAAGGAACRCCTGTGAACAGAGGAATTTTTTCTAGAGCAATGTTTTAACGAAAATTCAAAAGTAACTTCAAACTAGTTGAATATGAAATTTCTCTATGTAAATTACAATTTTAATTTAGCAAAATGTCTGTCTAGTCAAGTCACTTTTTTCTGTAAGCCATTTTAGTAGAGGCTTTTTAGTGCTGACACAGCAGTCTGACAGTAAGCTGAGGGGGAGAAAAARCACTGTATTGTGTATTCAGTTAAGTGTCTGTGATGGTTATTTATATATTTGCTTAGTGTTTGTCCACATGAACCTGGACATCCTGAGCAGAATTATTTTGTTGCAGCATGTATGGATCCTCTCAGTAGTACGGCTGGGTTGATACAATTCAGTGGTCTTACCTACTTGTCTGGAACAAACAGTGTCTACTATTCAGTGAAACAATGTTCTTTTCCTAGAAATCTTGATTTGAATTTGTGCTTAGAAGGTGTCAGACATCTTCCAAGGGTCAAACGAGCACTGTGAAACACTGGAGGCTTGGGGCAGAGTGGCTGGAAAGCTGCCTGGTGGACACGTAGTGCCTGGTAGTGCTGATCAACATCAATGAGCCCAGGTGGGCAAGCAGGCCAATGGCACCTGGCCTGTACCAGCCACAGAGTGGCCAACAGGACCAGGGCAGTGACCATCCCCTTGTGCTGGGCACTGGTGAGGCCCCACCTCAAATCCTGGCTTCAATTTTAGGCCACTCATGACAAGAAAGACATTGAGGGGATGGAGCATGTCCAGAGAAGGGCAGCAGAGCTGAGGAAGGGTTGGAGCACAAATCTGATGAGGAGCAGCTGAGGGATCTGTGAGGGCTCAGCCTGGAGAAAAGGAGGCTCAGGGGGACCTTCTGGCTCTCTACAACTCCCTGACAGGAGGGGGCAGACAGGTGGGGATCAGTTCTGCTCCCAGGGAACAAGGGATGGAATGAGAGGAAATTATGTCAACTTGCACTGGGGTGAATATCCAACTTAGGTTGGATATTGGGAATTTCTTCACTGAAGGRGCTGTCCAACCTCGGCACAGCTATYCAGGACACTGGTGGAGTCCCTATCCCTTCAAGGATTTAAAAGCTGTGTGGATGTGGCACTTGGGGACATGGGTTAGTGGTGGGCTTAGCCRTGCTGGGGAATGACTGGACTCTGATCTATGGAGGAGTTTTCCAACCTTRACAATTCTATGGTTCTATGATCTTTTTCTCCACTAGGAATTGGAAAATGTTCAGCGTGTTCAAGGACAAAGTTCATACTTTGGAAATCAGTTTGGAAACTAATTTTTTAAAWGCATTTTCCAGCTAAGGATGTATACACTTGAATAAAACATCAGAACTTGCAGTTTGACATGTTTATTTAGAGGGGACAAAACGAGCATGGTGTTCATAATGCTGGCTCTTAATTTTACTTTCAGYAAGGAGGTTTGAGTTGTTTTCTTTTGCAGTTAAAGACAGGATTAGTTTGTCCTTTTTTCAGTTTAGATGTGAATTAATGGTGGATGTCAAGTTGACGGTTTCAAAATTTGAGTAGGTCTRCATTTTCATGGTTTTCATGTCTCCTTAACTCATTGAGAACTGTTTTTACAGAGTTTGAATTAGAGTCTTGCAAATATCTGAGTAGTAGCACTGCTATTCATGTTTCTGACCAGCAGAGTTTCTAGTGCTGACCAGTTGGAAAATTGCATCAGCTTAAAGACTCAAACTGTTGAGATCTGAAAGCAGTGAAGTCTGAACCTTGCTATGTTAGGCATAGAGTATTTCTGTTACTCCATTATCTGTACAAATAATGTATTTATGAACTAAGCTGTGCTTTTCACAGCACTTTTGGAATTAAATATTTAAATTAAYGGATACAACTTAGTTCTGTGCTTAATATTAGACACTTGGTTGGCTTGTGTTTCTGCTTTGAAACTGATTTTAGCTTCTGCCATAAAACATTTCATGACAAGTTTCTGGCTGTAGGTTACTTCAAGTAATCTGAAGTTAACTTTTAACATTTCTGAGGTGAAAGTATTCTGTAATTTTTGGATTGACACATTTTTAAGCAGGTATATTAGCTCAAACCAATTTAATCACTAGGTGTAAAGAAACATTTTGTCTAAAAATGCATTTAAAGTGGTGTCRTTTGTTCTGCAAGTGTGAACTGTGATAATCTGGTCTTCACTGATTGTCATCATGTAGGATCATTATGATCTCCCTAGTGACAAGTATAGGAAAAGGTAGATTCTCCACTCATATATAAAAAAAAATTTGCACTTGAAAATGAGCCTTTGTTTATGATGTAGCTTGTGCCTTGTCCTTTTCCTCCCACCAGCCTGGGTTGGGGTACTGGTAGAATGTAGAAAAGAACACTTTATTTCTAATTTGTTGTATAACTAGTTTTGATCAGTGTACTGCTTTCTATATGTGAATTGRTAGTGGTGATATTTTAAGAATGACTTTGAAAGAATATAAGTTGTGTGATACTTAGATCATGTTCCATACCAAAGTGGTACAAAGAGTTTAAGGGGTAACTTGGTCCTAAATGCAAAGGTCCTGRAGTGAATAAGGGTGTATGTTGTTAAATTGTTCTAGCTGTCATCATGGTCTTAACTATGGAATTTTAAAAATAGGTATGGAGTTGTAAAAGTGATTTAGGTGATTAGAAGATGGCATTCCCAGGTAGCCCRGAGAGCAAAATCATGAGTTTAATTTTTTTTTTTTTAGATGATACGTAAAGTAACGGTTAGTTGAAGTCCTGCTTTGATGCAGTGTTATTTAGAAATGCTTGGGTTTTGGTGGTGACTAGATGACTAGAAAACGTTTTTCATGCTATGGCCATGGTTTCCAGGTTTAGGATGGTGGCAGAGAGSCAGAGAGAGAACTGTGAATGAACTAATTTGTGTATGTAGAGGCAAAGCATTCCCTTTCCCAGTCTGTCTCAGCAYTGTCAGCATGGCTGCCAAGAGGCTTTGTTAGGGTACAACACCATTCAAGTGGGTAAGTCCATAGTATACTTAAAGGGTTAAAATTGGTGCTTAAGAGTTCATAATTGTKAATATATTGCTATACTTAAAAAAGCAGTCATGAAGGTTGTTTTAATTAAAGCAACTGTCATGGAGAGACAGTTGTGCAAGACAAAGCTTGGAGGAATATAGAGAGACTGATAAAGTTGAACATACAAACAAGAGTTGTCCTCTAAGCAGGTAAAAATGTGAAAAGATATACTGAGARTAGTCTTTTTAGGCCACTGGGTAGGGGTGCTAGGGTGGGGGAAATGAGGAAAGAAGTTGCAAATAGCTCAACTTAGAATTGGGAGGAAAAGCTGATCCAAGAGTGCTTGTGCCAGTCTTTATTGAAAAAGAATATTTCCTTGCCTACATTTGGTGATTGTAGTATCATGTGAGTCTTAGCTTTTAAGTAGTCCTTCATGTCTCTCCTTATTTTCTGCAATGCAGAGGAACCCAAATCTCCAAAGAGGCTTAGATGTATTTAGTCTGGGTGYGTTATTTTTAGTTTTAATAAATAGATGTTGCTTGATCTGGCTGAGCAAGGTGAATTTATGTGGGTGGCTTCCTAACACTAGTCATCTCTCTGTTGATCTTTGCCAAAGTGGTTAAGAGACAGGAACAAATTTCTGCCAAGTTCTYCCTCGAACTGTATTTTATAAGGAATGTTTTCTGTGGAGAAGAGGAGGCTCAAGGAGGGACACACTTCTCAGATGAAACATTCCAGCAAAAAGGAAGAGAGTGAACTGTTCACCAGCTCCAAAGAACTTTCAACAAGAGCTTAGATTAGAATTCATGAAGTTCAGAGACTAGGAAAAGCTTTCAATAGTATGCATGACTGAAGATTAAAATTAATTTTAAGAGTTCACAGTTTCCTTTGGATATGCTTTTTTGAGAACAGCTGTACAAACTTCTGCATGGAGCAGTTCTGATTTGATAAATCATCATATCCTTTGTTGGTCTTGTCTTTCATAACTTAAACCACATTTTATTCACAGAATTCTGAAACTTGCAGTAGTTTTTGATTAATATATTTTTTCTAATATAATTTTATAAATTTTATGTATTGGCCATGAAATTYTTATCTTGGATTCAGATATTTCTTCTAGAAGTAGTGATTAGCAATAATTATTCTTTGTTTCTTTAGTGAGTCTCGAAGTACATATTCCAGTCTTGCTTGAGAGAGAAATCAGATTTATGTGTATTTCCACTTTTTAGAATGCTTGACACCAAGTATTTCAAGTACTGAACGAGTTATTAAAATCTGTTGGATGTTTACTTAGCCTACATTAAGATGTTCTAAACCGTGTTGGTAAAAATTACATGCAAAATATTTTGTCATTTCCAGTTTTGTCTAGCMCAAGTGTGTGTTGAATGTTCTCGCCTCCTCTTCATTAATAACAATTTTCTGATCTGTAGCTAGAAGTCAGTGTAGATCTCTGGTAAGGCTCTCTTTTTTTTAATTTATACATATACTGGAGGTGCTATAACCATCTCCAGGTAGCCTTTTCCTGTTGTTCTCCCCAGCTGAAAAGGTAGGGATAGGGTGCAAGACTGCTAGATTTTATTAAATGTTTGGTGATAAACAAAATGTTGCTTTAGCTCTTCTCATAATGTGGGGTTTTAAGTTAGTGTTTGGGTCTGTTATTAACAACTAAATATTGAAGCCAGATAATTTTGACAGTACAAAAATCCAGCATCCTGAATTTTTACCTGACATCCATACTATTATCCCCGGTAAATATATTTTGACTATCTTTAGCCTTAATTACAGTAATTTCTTGCATGATAAAATCTCAGGTATTGCTGGCTTTAGTAATTGCTCCCTTATGAGGACAGGACAAGTGTTACTTGAAGAACTTGGGGCTCTTAAGATGTTGAGTGCTGCTGTTTATTTTTGAGGCTTTTGCTCACTTTCTTGCATGGACGTGGGCAATGATGAGCGTTTTTAGTCTCTCTTTTTTCTACCAAGTGTTTTTGGGAACACGCCAAGGTTGTGTGCTTCTGAATGCCTTCTTTTCCTTACTGCTTGATTTGTCAGATGCTTCACCTTAAGATGCAGGGGAGCTCAGCTCATAGATTGCAGCTGGGAGTGTATCTTTGGTCTGTCTGTTATCAATGGACTATAATTTAGTCCTTAATCACAATGCAGTTGTTTGTGATCAAAGCCTTTTTAACTTTTTCATTCTYCAGACCTGTGCAGAACATGATCATGCTAAATTTTTGTTGTACCAGCAGGGATGTGCAGCATTAAATGATGTGAAAAAATGAAAAGTCCGTGGCAGAAGTTCAKCAAATACAAATCTCATTGGGGTGCGCTAGTTATCCTGCCACCACCCACCCTGAAACAGATTGAAACTCAGTAATTTATGGAAAAAAGCATTGCTCTTACTTTTCAGATAATTCACTATCATGTGAATATGAAAGGATCCTGTGTCTTGTGTGAATGTTAAAATAATTAATTTCTGTGAGAATTTTAGAACCAACCTTGCCTACCTCAAATGTGGGCTGAAGTAATTGTCTATTTAATTTTTATGTCTGAATCTGCAGGTAAAAACTATCAGCTGTCCTTTAGTCCTTGAGAGAGGGAAGGGTTAAACCCCATTAAATCCTGTAGCTGGCAAAATCCTGTTTGCTGGGGACACATGATTTGRGTAACTTTCAAAAAGTGCATTTGCTCAAACTGATGCTTTTTGCAGGGAGTGGAAGCTAATTCTATGAGCAGGTTCCGTGTTGTGTTACACAGTTTCTATGTATTTTAATTGGTGTCTTAGCAACAAGCAGCMGCTCCTTCTGCCATACTGTGAAAACAGTGAAAWTGAAAAATGGATTAACAGATCGTCTGACTAGGACGATCGGTCTCTCATGTTGCAGCCTTGCATTGAAGGGACGTTGTCTTTTCTGCTCACAGTCCCCTGCAGAGCAAAAAGCTTTGTCGGATTCAGGCGAGGAGCCCCAGGGAGAGGTTGAGCCCCCCTACCATGATCTGGGTCACACAGAACCAGCTGGGGAGTGCGACTCTGRGCACCCTGCTCCTGCTGTGGCCTCAGTCAGTGCTACCCTGAGTCCTGCTTCTGAAGCCCAGCTTGCTYCTATTCAACAAGAACTGGCAGGGGTAAGTGTCAACCTACCAAGTACTTCTGCTCAGGGGATTAGAGGAAAAGGTCCCTTCCTCTAGGTGGAATCTGTTTCTGTTCACTGTAGGTAGTGCAAGTCAGTCTGGTTCTTTGATCTCAAGTCTTAGTCCTCTCTAAGCCCTCGTTCCAATTAGAAGAAATTAAATCTGTGAGTCTTCATAGTAGTGGAACTGTAGAAGACATGTCAAGTATTTTAAAACTTAGGGTGTAAACTGTGTTTCTTAARGGTAAGAGCACTTCTAGATGAGTGAGAAAGTGGGTCTATATTTGAGGGATTCACTTCAAGCAGTTAGAGGAGAACTCTGTTCCCTCTTTGATCCATCATGCTGCAGCTTGACAAACTGAGCAGCTAATACTGTGTCTCCACTGGCTGTCTCATGCCAACCTGTAAGGTATTTAACAGATTAAAAGTACCAAGAACCATAGCAGAGTTTTGAATTTGGGTGTTTGGAATGGGGAGGAAATCAGTACCTTGTGGAAAAGCTGTCAGTGCTCATAATTTGATTTTTATACTGGTGATGTAGCAAAATAGTTTCCAATCTTTATTGGATGACCAAATGATTGCTACTGCACAGTCTTTCAGAGCAATTTTAAGTGTTCCGATTCTTTGTGGTTTGTGGACTGTGGTTTTCTTGGCACAGGTGAGTGTTAGTTTTCATTCTGGCATCACACCCTAGGCATGTGCCCATGGCTAGATCTTTGTCTGTTAAGGCTGCTTCACCCACTCCCTTCGCCCTTTTCTTGCACTGGTTAATTTGGGGTTTTTTTTTGCAAAGAATCAGCCATTTCAAGTAAACCCGGTACTGAATGGCTTGTCTTGACAAGGTACAAATAGCTGTAGGTTAAGCACCTCTCAGTGTTCAGACTGTTGCTTGATGACSTGCAGAAATCTTTATATTTCAGTTTCTTTTCTTAAAGTTAAAATTTTCAAGAGTTAGTATTTTAAAATATAGCTGGTAAACGTGTGTGGAAAATCATGCTATGAARAGCCAGTGTCCACAAAGGAGACAAAGGGGTGTCCTGCAACTTTATTCGAATAAAGGAAGAGAGCTCAATGGGGCACATGCCCATGGGGTTTTCTCTTAGTTTCGGATGGGCACTGCCCCCTTTTATCCTAAACTCCTGGCCGCATGTTTTCTTCCTTTCCCTATTGGCTGAGGCACCAGGAAGGTTCACCCTTCCTAAGCCGCCTACCACCTATTCCACCTTGAACCTGTCATTTTCCCCCTAAGTTCAGAAACTCAGGCTTCTGCAAACTCATTGTCTCTTTCAGGAATCAAACTGTGCTCTGTAACAAACTTGCGACTTGAAGTGGAACGAGAAATTAAGATGCATTTCAAAGACATTAACGCCTATACCCTCACCCATGGAATTGTTTGACATGTCACTATCATATATCTTTTCTATCAAACATACTCACAGACTTTTATCTCAGTTGTCTGTYATTTGAAATTGCAGTGTTACTGGAACTATCCAAGAGAACTGTATTAACCAGACTTTTAGGAACACTACAGCAAATGGTTTTCGTTGTCTTGTTCTTATAGAGCAGGAACTCTTACTCCATTTAACCCAGTTCTGAAAGAAATTTAAAATCTGCAAATGTTGGGGATCATTTGCAGAAATTGGTGGTTGTACAGAACATCTGTTTCAGCATCATTCTTGACTCCATTCAATTAAATGTACAGAATTGTATGTGCTCAGTATGGGCATGTAACTGGTATGCACTGGCAAGCATGCTTTAAATTATCCCAGTGTCTTACAGTGACCCATCTTTTATCTTGAAATCTAAGGAATGTTGAAGCATCTTAAGAGCACTTGTACTGGTTTGCTGCAGTGGCAGTTTTCCTGCAGTCTTCCCAGGGCCTGGGAAGATGGACAAATTRAGATGGAAGAAGAGACACTGCATATTTCTTGTTTACTTATTTGTATACMCACAGGCAGATATTTTTGATACATGAATTCAGTGTGACCATAGGTATAGCCCCTTGCAGAGCTGGTGGTCATGTCCTATCTCTTTGCTAACCCACGCCAGCCTCCCACAACATGTGGCCATGCCTGCAAGATTCTGCTGCTTAAGAGGTTCTGGAATAACTTTTAAGCAAATCATGGCAGTTWATAATGCCTAATGTATGTGCAGTGTCTGGACTACAGACTTGCCTTACTGTGCACTGAAGTCCTTTATATATGACTTTTTGCATCTTAAAATGCATTTTCAAACATAAACACTAGACATGTACCCTTAGAGCTTTTCCTGAATTACACTGACCTTATTTGCGTTACCCAAATTCTCCTTTCCTGTCCCTGTTTCTGCTGACTGGTGTGAATAAGCAAAAACGGACATATTTGTTGAAGTTTTGAAGGTCGTCTGTTAGTTTGATGTAACAACTGAGTGAAGAATTAATGTTTGTATTTGRTTAATTACCGTGACTTACACTTTTAAAAAACAGTTGGTAGCCTCTATGAAGGTAATTTCCTTWATTAGAAATGTGTCATAATTGTAGGAGCCTCTATTTAGGCATAATTGTAACTTTACTGTAGCTGGATTTCTGAAAGCTGGGTGCAAAGGGAGTAAGTGAAAAGTGGCTTCTGCTCTTGAGTGAATAAATTCTAGGTTGGATTATACTGTTACCAGTTTAATTACCAGTTTGGTGATGTCTCATCTGCATGTGTGTCCGAAGATCTGAATGGAGATAAATTGAATCACCTTGGTGGTTTCTTACAGGATGAGATGGCYCTGCCTTCTGTTTCCGTTGTGTGGCATACTTGTGTAAAGCACATGTTGTTATAAAGTACAGACTGGGTAYGCTGAGAACAGAGGCCTGAAATGGAGAGGCTGAACTGCTGTTCCTTGTCACGAAATGTAATTTGCTYTTTTTCCAGTCTGTCAGGCTTGTCATGCATATATTCCCATTTTTTGTTTAGTCTACCCAGCTTCCTCCGAAGCCCCACTGGTAAGCAATTCTGGCTACAACGATAACAAACTTTATCATGTGGCTTCATAGAGAAGTGAAGCTTACCTTAATACAGTACATCTGTGTAGCCAAACCCCCATGGAATCTACCTGACATCTATGGGTCCAAAGCTGCATAGCTTTAGTCTCCCAAAACTCTTGGACTAGGAAGCAKGGAAATAACTTGGAGCAGATTCTCTGTTCTGCTTTGCCTTCAATAGGGTACAGAGTTGGTTTTGGATGTTGAAACTTTTTGCCCACTAAACATCRTTATGGTACATTAGTTGTGCTTGTCAGTTACCAATTTACAATTTGGTAACTGATTTGAGGCTTGTGCTATACAGGCTTGACTTTTCTTTGTCTRTGTTACCTGAGCATTGAGAATGAAACACAGATTATTAACATTCTAAATTTTTGACTTTCAGGTGGAAATCACTTGTTTATTTTTAAGGATTTTTCTTTGTAATAGAGATCTGCAGTTCTATTGATGCATTTTTTTTTTACCAAGTGTTTTCTGTTTGCTTTCAGGATTTTTGATAAAAGTTGAAACAAACTGTATATGGGACGCCACTATGTGCTAAGTGCAGTCTTTTCTGAGTTCAGATGCTGGTTGCTGAAATACTTGATATCATGGTTTTCCACTTTAGCCTCATCTTTTAGGAAACTARTGTATGTTGGCAAGGGCAGTGGCTAATAAGACCACCTTCCCCTACCATGGACTGTAGGAAGAGCCATGGATCATCAAATGTGGTGTTAACACTGCTGGGCTGATAGGTGTGTGTGAATGCAGGGGGTTGTGTTCCAGAACTGTCAGTATCTTCTTATTCTTSATGCTAAAGGTTTCAAAAGTACTCAACTGGGATGCTAGTGAGGGAGCTGTACTTTTCTATTAACATAAAACCGAAAAGCTCTTAAAGGTAAATGGATAGGCAAAGTGCAATGTAAGTGAGTTTTTATTAGCATTTTGTGGAATACTGATAGTACAGTATTATCTGGGTTCTAAATGTATGCAGTGCTAGATAGRGAGTTTTGTGCTTTCTGGTATTCTTGCACCCAAAGTATGCCTCAGATGTCAGTCCTGTGCAGAATTATGCAATCCTGTTGTGTGTCTGCCTGCTCTCAGTGCCCAACTGGCTGAACCATGGAGGGAAAAGAGCTTTGGGCCCATGAGTTGCCTTTCCTCCCCTTATCAGSCAAGCTTTGAAGTGAGACTGGGTGAAGGGGAGGTGTCTGTCTGCATGTCCTGGGGAAGGAGTGGGATGAAAGGCTGGTGTTGGACCAGGTAMATGGTCCMATATGTCAAGAGCTGTCTGAAAGGATGGTGTAGCCAAGGTGGGAGTTAGTGTATTCYTCCAGGTAATAAGWGACAGAACAAGAGGAAATGTCCTCAAGCTGCACCTCAAGTTGAACATTTAGATTGGGTATYAGGAAAAGCATGTTCCACAAAAWGGATTGTGCAGTCCTGGAACAGGCTGCCCATGGCAGTGGTGGAGCCATCATCCCTACAGGGATTTGGAAGACATGTGGATGGGGAAATTGCGGATGTGTTTTAGCGTCGGGCATGGCAGTTCTGAGGGATCTCTTAGACTTGGTGATCTTAAAGATCTCGTCAACCTAAGCAATTCAATGATTCTAGGATGTTTTGTAATGAGATGAAGATGGTGACACAGCCCTGATCACCTTCCATAGTTAAAGGAGTCTGTCATGGGGTTATTTTTTGCAGGAGCAAGGGAGATTGTATTWGCTGAGGAGCTGGCAGAGCAGTAGGAGGAAAGAGCCATAGAAATCCTCAGAAAATATGTAAAACCTCTGTTCACAGACTTTTTTAATGTTTGTGATAGTTGATAGCCTGTGATGCTTGCCTTTTTGTTCCTGGCTCTGTGGAAGATGTTAGGAGACTATCCATTGCTAATTCAAATAAAATTACTGTGGTGCTGGTGTGTAGAGCATGCTTTGAAAGACATTCCTCCATTTTGTTGAACGAACTAGCGTCACTTACAGTAATTAGGTAAAGTGCTTTGGAATGAACTCCCAGATAAATGGATATGTTTATGTTGAGTATGAAATGTTACGATATTTTTAAAATCAAACCTATTTTGGAAACTGTAATTTTAAAATTTTCAAGATGTAGAATATGTAATAATTGTTACACAGTCCCTGAAGATGTAAGTGCTTGGGATATGAATTTTCAGGAATCTTATTTGTAAATGAAATATTTTGAATTGATTGTATCTGTATGAAACTCTGTATGCCTACATAGAACTCATAGAAGATAATGCATTGAATGTCTATCATTGACAGTAAAGAAAAAAATCTAACTCATGTTTAAAATATTTGGATCAATCTGAAGAAATTTAAATGTTCATGTGATCTTTGTTTGATCATTGTAATCTGATTTCAGAGATCAGCAGATGGATCAAGTCCAGAAGACGGAGATGGTAAGAGATTTTATTGTAAAATTAAAAGTCTTGAGTGTGTGTCTTGCTGGGATGTTTTGCATTTTCTCTAATCATTTTTTTCTACAGAATCTGATCGAGAGGATGGAAGCTACTGTCCGCCTGTAAAACGTGAGAGAACTTCGTCTTTAACTCAGTTCCCTCCTTCTCAGTCAGGTAAATCTTGCTACACTATTATATATGAGAGGTGGGTGTTCTTACTATACATTCTTTTTCCAGTCATGTAATCAGTCTTATTACTGTCTGCTGTGCTTTGGATTAAGACCACAGCAACCATGTACTCATGTTAGCAAATTTGGTGAAACCCAAAGGAGTTGATAGAAAACATTTTAAGAAGTTATCTGTCTGTAAGGTTATGTCTATTTGTAGCTTCCGCTTTTCCTCTTGTGCTGTTAAATTAATCAGAATTAACCAGAAATCTTCTTGATTTGTTGTGATCAAGTTGCTTCTTTCCAAATTTAAGTGCTACTCTTTTCTTAGTTGCTCTGCTGCAAGGGAACTTTTTCAAGTCTCAGCTCATGTTTGTTTCAGTCCTGTTCTCCCATTCCTTTTAAAATGGAGGGGACACAGTGCATTCCTGAAACAGCTGACAAAAGGAGAGAGAATGACCATAGCCTGTGTGTGTGTGCGTGTGTGTGCACACTCAGGGCAGTGAAATCACTGGGGTAAATTTATGCAGTTCGCATGCATGGGAATGGGCATGTTTGATATTTGTTCACAGGAACAATCTCCATTTGTGCCTTCTCTCCTCACAGATCATATGAAGGTTTTAGCTTCAGTTACTGGTTATTTTAGTTATGTCAGTGTTTGAGGCASATTTGGGGACAGCTACTTTATTTCTGCTATGTTAGTTGAAATAAAGGAGATGAAAACCCTTGAAGAAGAGAACACTAAAAAGAGTTCCTCTCATGCAGCACATTTTGGAGATGTGATTAAAAGGTGAAAGCYTAGTTATTTCGATTTTAATTTTAAAGAAACAAGTGACTATGAAATCTAAAATGTCGTTGCTGATATTTTTTGGGCACAGTATTCCAATTTCATGCACCAGTGCTAGTCAGTGGAAAAAGCCCCTTTTTTACAGGTCTCAGTTTTCTGGTGTGCAGCTCAATGAGTCTCCAGATGCCATCCTGTGAATTGAATAACCAGCGTTGCTGCTGTCTGCTGGCCAACACTCTTAGTAAAGGAATGCACAAAAATAGTGAATATGAGGTTTTGGTCTAGATTTTCTGTTAAATAATAGTATGTGTTTACCCAGGTTCCCTGTAATCACTATTACTTCCATTCTGCAATGTCTTTATTTTATGAGATTACAATCTCTATGTTAACATCTGCTAAGAAGTGAAGGAAAACTATTTACYCAATTCTTTCATGGTTAAATACTGGATGTTCCAGGAGCCCAGCACCCTTTCTCAAGCCACTGCTTAGCTAATGTATTTTGACTGGATATGGTAATTTATTCCCTGATGCCCTTGTTCTCTTCTGATGTGTGTTGTCAAGCAGTGAGAACTTTGATTTGAATTGCAACTTCCATAAAAATCTCTTTGAATATTGTTAACAGTGGCTTTGGTTTCCAGAAAATCTTTCACTTTCCCACCTTTTTTTTTTTTTTGGTAGGGTTATGTTTCTCTCAAAATAGGGAAATTTTACTTACATGAAAACTGTGTCATATTTAAGCTTAAGGCAGACAATAATAAAAAGAGAGAAGGTGGAATTAAAGGAAATAGAAAAAAAATTAAGATTTAATTATAAAAGGCAGTTGCTGYATCTTTTAGTACAATGGTGTTCAGAGATAAGCTTCATTTCTCCTTTCAACATACTTAAGGTTTTTCTACAGCCTTTTAAGAGCCAATAAATAGTGTTATACTTGTTGGAGAAATCTGTCTCCTTCTCTGATTGTCTTATTTATTTTTGTATAAGACCAAAAGTACTACAAGTGCTGGACAGGGCTTCAACCAAAATCCCTATTGCTTGCTTCTTTAGGTCCCAGCAAAGGGTGGAAAAGAAGCATTGTCCTTTGCGTGTTTTTTCAAACATTTTTTCCCTTTTGTTGACTCTTATGCTGCTGAGGTGACATTTGACAGCACTTTGATGTGCTCTCCTCTATTTCTATGGGAGTTTCATCTTTTCAGAGTGGTTCAAACCTAAGTTGCTTCTTGGTGCAGRCAGTGCTGTGTGTCAGAGCCCAGGTGTTTGCTCGTACTCTTCAGCAGGCATGTCATGCCTTTCTGYTCTCTGCAGGGGCCTTTTGAAATGGTATTATACATTTTGCAATGCTATTATATATTTTAATACCACTTCTAATACCTAATTCAGATACAATTCAGATTGGGAATCCCGTATTTATATTCCCAACAAAAAAAAAGATTTGTTCTTTCTCTGTTTCAGGAGACAGTGAAGGGGGTTTATGGACAATGACTTGTCTGCTACTTTGGTTGTAATGTTGTTTTAGTTTAGAAGAAATAAAACCAAAATAAAATTACTAGAAAAGTCATTTTTAGATTGAAGTCTGAGAACAGGTTTATGATACGGAACAACATACACAACTTTCCTTTTGTTTTCTTTTTCCTTGACTGCAGTAACAAAGAACAATGTCTTTATGCCATCAAGCTTCTGTGAACCCTCTACAGGCAATTCTGACTCAGAACCAGGTGAACTTCCTCATTTTTCTGCTTTTTGCTTGAACTGTTGTTAATTTGTCATGATCTAAAGCTCTCTGATACTTCAGAAGTAAGATGCTATCTGTGAGAATGGAAGTGATGATGGTTCTGATCTTACAGTTGTTCTCTTGCTCACTTGCTTCATTGTTTGACTTCTCACTTGCTGGAGGTAATTAAAATAATATCAAAATTGTTTAATGTGATGGGAGTGATGATAGAATACTGCAATATGACCCTTTCCTACTAGCCTCACAATAAAACCTATAGAAAATTTTCATTTATCTACTTTGGAAAATGTTCTTTTATATTGGAAAACAGAACAACCATAACGTATGGTCATGATGATGTTCAGCTACGACCTGTGAGCCCCSTGTTGATGGAACTGCTGATTCTGTTAGTCCCTGTCATTCTGGTTCAGTTGTGTTGGTATCACCTTATTGCACATTAGTATGCTCACAGCCATACACAGTGAAACTGTAAGATGCTGAGTTGTCTTGTTCTGAGAGCAGATATTAAGCCCCTAAAAGGAAAAAAGTATAATTATTCCTTTTACATTCTTAGGAACTCATTTTGTAATGGCTGTAGATTTAAATTTTTTTGAGATTTTGGTATTTTATTTAAAAGCCCTAAGTGTAGTGAGTGTGAGCAAAGGARTTTTTACCTTCATACTACCAAAAAATTAATAAAAGCTAATGGAATTACAAGAAACCAATAATTAAGCTATAAAGTTTAACTTCATTTATGATAATTAGCAGTTAGATACTTGTTAGCATCTGTCATGTTCAGTCATACTTTTGATTGTTCTTTCTTTTAGTTTGATTCTCACTTAAAACCTTTGTTGTCTATATTAAATCCTTCACAGAAGAAGCCCCATTTCTCTGGTGAACACAGTCTTTTTCCTGTTTCTCATKAAAAAAAAATTACATTTTAACTTGTGACAAAATATGTTTGTCTGTGATGTATATTTTCTRTGATGATCATGGAAATTCGTATTTCTTTCTTTCAGAAGAGAATTTATTCTTTAAAAATCTCCTAATAACTTTCAATATTTTTAGAACTTGTGAGTTGCTTACAGTGGGGTAAACATGAGGAATTTTATGACTGAATGGATATTTGTAATATCTTACTGCTTTGTCCTTGTAATTTTGTATTTTGCTTCCAGAGGAAAARAGCAGTGGATTCCGGCTGAAGCCACCAATACTCATCCATGGTCAGGCACCTAGTGCAGGTGAGTTCACTGTTYACTGCAACCATGAAAAGAAACCAGCTCATACATTTTATTTATTCAGTAGTTTGCTCAACCTGCAGTTGTAACTAGAAGGTGTCAAAACCTATGTGTCTGCAGAAAAAAAAAATCTTGTCTTCTCTAGGGTGGTTGTGCCTATATCCACTATATAACGGGTATGGACACATCCATTTTTTGCATTAGATGGGCTGTGCATGTCTGAAGTGCATCTCCCAGCTGTTCCTGCTTAGCAGCCTCTGTTTGTGCTTGGAGTAATCCTGCAGTCTGTGAACAAGATTCCTTTGGTTACTAACTGGAAGGAAAGGGGTGTTCCAGGAGTCCCTTGAGCAATTTCCAGCCATTACAGAGTATTCAGTCTGGGAGCAGTCCAGGGCAGTCTGAACTGTCAGTGAGTGCCCACTTCTGCTCTCCTGGCTTTTGGTGGCAGGTCCTTGATCCTGCCTGTTTTGCRTTACAGAGTTGCCTGTTTACTGATGTAGACCCAACCACTATCAGAAAGACATTAGTGTTGCAGCTCCTTCAGAATTTGAAAAAAATTTGAAAAAAACAAACCCAAAACTATTTAGGTAATGAAAGATATTATTGCATATCTGTATGTAAATTAAGTTCACTTGCAGGAAGAGTGGTAAATGTAGGAAAGGAACAAGCTTTTTTGAGCTTATGGGTATTTGAACTTAGGATAGCTTTATATTCTGATGTCATGCCCTTTATACGGGTGGCCTGAAATGGACCTAATTGCTATGAGTGACTTTTGTTGCAGTAATTTAGTGGATCAAGAGTTCATCTCGACTTTTTTCAGTGAAGAGAACTGAACCTTCTGGACTTGCCATAACCTTCAAGAGTTGATATTAAAATGTTTGGGTTTTTTAAATTAGGTTTTTGAATTAGCTTTTTGAATCATAGCAAAATTAGAGATGTAGTGCTGTGCATCTTACTACAACAAACCAAAGAGGTCAGGTTAATTAAAAAAGCTTAAAGGTTGTTAAATGACACAACACAGCTATTACAGTACCAATATGTTGGTACAGTACCAGTTTGTGTGAATTTTAAAAAAATTGTTAATATTTGGAAATTATTTCATTGAAAAGAGAATAGAAGACTTGGAATGTGTAGTTGAATAAAATGTCAGTCCATAAATAAGAACAGTACACCAGCAATCCTTTCTCTTACAYTTTGTTTTGTATTTCTGGATCAGTAGTAAACTGTCCCTCTGTGCTTTCCTGGATAAGGCAGAGAACATATTTGAAATTGTGCTTTAAGGCTAGGAAATAGTCTTCCCTATTTGAGACTAACTCTATTTTGAGGCTGAGCAAGGGATGGAAAAGAAGGGAGTGAAACCTTTTCTTGTCTGTTTTTGAATTGTGTGTTCTGTTGGAAGCAATTAGATATGATTACATGAAGCTGAATTTTCTGACTTTAAAGCTTTATAGTTCTTGAAAAAGCTTTGCACTTTTAGGTCTCCCTAGCCAGAAACCGAAGGAACAGCAGCGAAGTGTGCTCCGTCCAGCAGTACTACAGGCACCACAGCCAAAAACTTTCTCACAAAGTGGTAAATAAAGCTTTTGCATTCTAAATACATTGAAAAAAAACCAAAAATATTGAATTTTTTTTTAGTATAGTTGTTTGGTTTTACTCAACACCCACCTTGGTTTTTCTAGTTTTCTCCTTTCAGAAAAGAAACATCTTAACTGTACCTCTGTATCTGTATTACATGAGGGATAATGCAGTTGAACCTTCGGGTCTTGTGTAGAATGACTGATGTTGCCTGACTTCTAACTTTGGTGCAATCCATGCTTGAGTTTTGGAATAAAAAAACTTTTAAGGGTACGGTATAGCAATCTCAAATGACAGCATTGACCATGGTGTAATAAGCTATTACAGGTAATTGAGTAACAGTAAAGTACCTAAATTGGTGAGAGGTGCATCTGGGCTTGGTGACCATTTTGGAGTTGGGACTTTGAGGTACAATTTTTATTCTGAATATAGAATTTTAGTTTTTAGGTTGGTCATTCATATAATTCTTATTGTATTGTTATGGAATATGATATAGCTGATAGAAATAGTCATGATTCAAGTCTGGAAGTTAAAGCAAAGAAAACTGTTTAAAGAGTCCCTGTCTCCTAAACCCCATGTTTCCCCAGCCTGATGGCATTTGTTACGTAGAAGTTTAGTTGAACAGAAACAGGAGTAACTTCAGTTAATGGTGAATCTGACATTTCTAGCTTGATTTCTTGACATACCTGCTGACCCAGATCAGACTCTACAGAGAACTTAGTATTGGAGTATAAATTTTCAATGGGAGTTCAGCATGTTAGCAGGTAGATCAGTCTGAAGACAAGTCCTGCTGGCTGTGAACAGTATTAGATTGGGGCAGCATGGTTGCTTGGAGTTGTATGTGTTGAAGTCCTTACAACATTTTTATAGATTAAATTACTTTTTGCTAACTTATGGTTTTCTTCATTTGGGCTTTTGATTCTGCTAAGAATTGCTGAATTGTGGTCCTCATTTCGCTTTCAAAATGCTATGGGCACTTTTTAGTTTACATTGCAATGTTTAATAGACTTAAACCAGGAAGCTGCATGCAATTTGCATAAGAAAACTTTTTTGACAGTCTAAATATCTAGAGAGTTTATGTAATTTTTTTCTTTCCTTTTTGCAGTTCTCAGCAGTGGCACCAATGGTGTAAGTACCCTTCCAGATTCTGTAGCCACATCAGAATCAGCAAGTGATGCAACACTGAAAAGTTCTGACTCTGAGGACAAGGTGAGTTGGAGAAGGGTACCAAGGTGACAGTCCTGAATATTCTCTGAACAGAGTAAAAAGCCAGTGGCAGCACATGAATTCCCAACAGCAAGTGAACAGTGCACGTAATGAGGGGCTGAAAAGCTTCACCTAGGCAGAAAACATCTAAGTGCATCAGAAGTTGGTTATTTGCTATCATGAAAGAATGGTAATGTTCTGTGCAGTGTGTCCCGTCCTTTTCCTTCCCTGCAGGTTTTGAGCTAACCATTAGCTTCTGAAGGTCTTGACTTGATAGCATGAGGAGGATGTTTAGGGACTTTGAGGGTGGGTGGGCTTTTTTGGAAGCTTCATTAGGCAGTTGTTTGTTTTTGTTTTTTATTGCCACATTGAGCATAGAAATAGTTTTGCTAACACAAGAGTATGGAACAGTTTACTTGAAATTCGAATCTCAATCCTTAATATGCAAGCAGAAACACTTGCAGAGTGAATGGCTTTTAAGGTTTAATGAAAGGCTACTGCCACAGCTAAGTAGTGATAGATAAATAAATTGAATGCATGGACCAGTATGAAAACAGGGGGACATGCTTGTAACCCCACTATGTGTGTCATTAGGGACACCCTTGTTCTGCTTTTAACATCCAAAGATGCTCTGAAGTTTTTTAGTCAACTGACCTTGGAGAAGGTTTTCTGGTAGAAGGAAGCTCTTAAATCTGGTTGTGAAGGATTTCAGGAAGCTCAGGATAAATGGTGTAAAGTTTCATGACCGAACATTTGCAATTTTACCAGGGATTGTTGTGAGACCCTCTATTTTCTTGGTATTTGTAGTCAAKTTTGTCTGCCTGAAGCTTTCTTGCACAACTAAAGGCATGTGAGTTCATGCAGTAGTTGTGTTAAATGCTGGAGTCTCTTATATCTGCAGAATATTAGATGGCTTGATGAGGGTGAAAGATTACTTCTGGAATTGTTTYGTATTGGTAATTGTATGTGCAGAGCTGTAGCATAGATTTGGAGTACCATGAAAGTGAGCTTCCTTGTGAAGTAGGTATCTTGCAGTATTATGTGAGCATGGCCTGCCTTTGTTAGAGCAGATGTGAGTCATGGTCTTATTTTACTGGCAGAAAAGATTTTTATTTGATGTCTCTGTCTTGTACTTATACAAGGTAGCAGAGTGGGAATGTTCTCAGTCTGGTGGTTGTCATACCCTGAGCAGCTTTATGGCAACTTSTACCTCTCTGGTCTCTGTCTTGAAAATCCCTGGTAAATTCCAGTAGCCCTAAGCAACATTGTCCTTCGATGGATACAAGCTGCAGCCTTGGATCCAACCTGTCTTGACTGGTAGGAGAGTCTGGTGGCTTAAATTCATCAGATGTGCAAGGAAACTTGATAGCCCTCAGCCTTTTTGGTAGCAGGGAGATGCTGATCCTTATCCAGAAGGAAGAGGACCTACTATGGAAGTCCTAGGTAAATGATTTTCCCTTGTGTTCAACAGAATGCTTCTTTACCCTATGTGTCACTCAGTGGTGGAGGACTATTCCCCATAGTCAACACTGGTCCRTTTCTAACTGCAAGCAGAAAAAGARTGTCTTTGAAATGCCAGAATTAGAATCTGAAGGCAAATGATGCTGGGTTATTCAAAGGTTATGTCCCTTAAATATCAAATGGGATTTGCARAACTCTTGGACCTAATCTAGTGTTGTTTTCCTACTGCTTTTTTTGACCTATGTGATATGTGCAGGAAGTGCCATGGCTGGCACCTGGAGGCAACAATATGGTGCATGAGAAATTAAAAGAAGGAGTTTGAGMAGAGTTGTCTTGTGTTCAATGACAGGTCTGTAACCTCATTGGGATCATGGATACAGGATGTTCACTTGGACAGCTGGAGTATACTGCATTAGGTGCATGATGCAGTAAGGCTTTTAAAGAAATGAAGCAGGAAAGACAGATGGATAGATTCCACCATGMTAAAAGAAGCTGTCTGAATGCAGAGGCTTTGTTTTGAGAGGGCACTGGATTGATCAAGGCTTTATAGACTAAGATCAGAGGGGAGGACAAGAGGGAGATTAAATGAACCTTCACTAGACTTGGACTGATCAAGTAGAGAAAGTAACTAAAGTCCTTGAACTAGAAGTTTCACAGTTACAGGGCTTGGATCTAAAGKAGAACTTTAGTACTTGGGTACCTGTTAAAAAGGCAACATGTCCTGGTAGAAATACTCCAGAATACTCCTGGAGATTTTAGGAATAAGTTGATGTGAGTATTTGCATGTGCTGAGTAGRCTGATGTGGGAGGTATTCAGTTGTACCTGGTATTCACAGCAAAGAACTGGCTAGAAATACAAAGGTTGAGAGTAGCTGTAGTTGCAGCATCAATGGCATGGAGTTTGAGAAGCTGAGGAAACTGATGAAGATAAGTAGCAAAATAAAGATCCAGACTTTGGGAGAGAAGACTTCAGCTTGTTTGAGCTGGTTGACAGGATTCTTAAGGACAGCAGGGCTCATAAGAGTTCATTATCTCCATGGACAGCCACCTCAGAGAATTGTTTATCCCAAAGTGCATGAAATTGTACAAGTGGATTGAGATAAGAACAGTTAAACAGCTGAAACAGAGTAAAATAATAATAATAATAATAATAATAATAATAATAATAATGAAAAGGGGAGAGAGAGATAAATAAAGCACAAAGAAAACAAGTGATGCCCAATACCCAGTTGCTCAGCATCTGCTGATCTGTACTCAGCCTGTCTCCCAGCAGTGAACAGCCCCTCCCAGTTTACATACTSTGCAGGATTTCTCTGACCAGTTTGGGTCAGCTGTCCTGGCTGTGCTCCCCCTCAGCTTCTTGTGCAGCTCCTCAGAGTGTGAGACACTGAGAAGTCCATGACTTGGGGTGAGCACGACTGAGCAACAAMCAAAACATCAGTGTGTGATCAACGTTATATTCATCCTGAATCCAAAATAGTGTTGTATCAGTATTGTACTGGGAAGAGAATGAACTCTTGACAAGGAGCTGGCTGGTGCTGGTGTGAGACCACTACCTGTGCTCAGAGAGTTATGGTACAGTGGAGGGGCCCAGTTACTGGGGCAGAAGAAAACATGGAACACATTTCCAAGAACAGCAAGAAAGAGGTTCCAAAAAGGAGAAATTGCTGAGCTCCTTCTTYTCCCTTTGTGGTGAAGRARGCCTAGGATATGARGCACCTTAAAGGGATTGAGAACAGCCAGCATGGATAWAACAGAGACTAACCTGATGGGTTTTTTACCCTCTGAGATGGTTARCTTTGCAGAGTTCTACTTGTTGATTTTGGCTTTATACAAGATCTTTGTGTAGTCTGAAGYGTCATTGCCATAGCCAAAACAGAGAGTCACAACTGGTTGGGTGGAATTTAAAGTGGGTGAAAAATTGACTGAAGCAGTGAKCTTTGAGACTAGCAGCCAGTGGCTGGAAGTCTGACCAGTGTCAGTCACTAGAGGCACTCCTTTAGGACTGTTGAACAATCTGGACAAGGTGAAATAAATCTTGTACTAGTACACTGTGGGAAGGGAAATGGTCAATATGTTAGAAGGTAGGGGCTGTTTAGCAGGATTTCAGCAGATTGGAAAAATGAGGTGAGAAAAACTAGCTGATGGTCAGCAAATGCAAAATTCTGTACCTGGGGTGARAGAACCCATGTGTCACAGGGACTGAAGAGGGACTGGCTAGAAAGCAGCTGTGCAGGCAAGTCTTGGAGATCTGGATACTGTACGAAAAGTGTTGAGACAACTTCTCAGATACAGAATTAATTAGCAGATCTCTAGCTGATACTTTTGCTTCTAAGGGTGACATTTATTTTATTGTGGAGGAAAGGAAGTAAAAAAGGCAAAGGAAAGGAAAAATTCACATTGGCCTGCCATAAAGACTAGTAATGGGCTCCTTAGAGAGGCATCTTTCTCTTGACTGTCCTCTCCAGTGTAGGAGGTAGTACCCCCTAATACTCTTCCCACAGTAAYTATATAGTTTTCCTCAGAATATGCTCAGACTTCTTGTGGTTTTGGGGTTTTCTTCTGCTTGATACTTTCCTGCTGCTGATGCTGATGGAATGGTGCTTTGCTGAGAGGCAACTGCYGTGTGTGGGTCACTTGTGAGGCTTTGTGTGTGCACAGTGTTGGTTCTTCCCATCAGTGTCAAAAACTSTGGGGTAGGAAGTTAGGACAGAAGCGGGAGGGAGTGATTCCCATGGAGTTGCAATTGCTTTTCAACACTACTCTAATRGTTTTTAAGTGCAAGGCTCTGAATATAGTGAAATACAAACTATAGTATGGGAATAAYTGGGAAAAGTGCCACCACAGCGGGTGCAGGGAGAAGTTACAAAGCCACTTGTGGAAATCAGGTGGCAGATCTACAGACTAGAAAGTCCTTAGCAGAACAAAAAGTTCAGGAACCTTCAGCTCCTGTGCAGCAGTGATGAGCAACAGGTTGAACATGAATAATTAATGTATTCTTTTATTGATTAAGAGGACTTTTGGGCTGCTTTACTAAAACTGCAGCMATTAAGTTCAGGAAAGTGATCCTTCCCTTTTTGTGCCACTGGTGGATGGCATCAGGAGTACCATACATGAAAGACACTTAAAAATCACCAAGGGGACTAGTGGCTGGAGCACAGGATGTGTGAGGAGAGAATGAAAAAGCTCAGTTTGTTCTGCTTTGACTAGGGCATGGGAATTGGATTGTTCCACTCAGCTCTCAAGTGGTAGGTGCTGGCAAGACTAGAATGAAATTAGGAAGTGTCTGTGGAACAGATTGAGAAGCTGCAGGTGTGGTGTGAAGGGGGATTCCAGATGGGTTTTAGGACAAAACTGTCATACCATAATGTAGTTGAACATTGAATCAGACTACCAAAATGTAAAATGTGAAACTGTCACATGTGTATTTTTTTTCTTTTTTGAAACTTGATTAGAGATCTTGGGCAGCCTAATATAATTTTGAAGTTGGTGTTGCTTTGAAAGCAGTTTGGACCAAATGATTTTTAGAAATTCCTTTGAACTTTAACTGTTCTGTGATTTGCTAAGAAAAACACTTAAACAAGAACAGAGACATTATTTGAATACAAAACTTGCCTTGTAGATCTGGAAGTGTTACTGRTTTGTCATTGTAAATGAGGGTGTGACTYACCTTGTCATAAGGTGGTTTTATTAAAAAAACCTCAACTTCTTAGACTATGTTTTTCCATTTCTTTAGGCAGGAGAATGTCAGAAAAAGGAGTCCAACAATACTTCAGATGATGACAGCTGTGAGAAGGCTGAACTAAATGCACAGCAAGCATTTGTATTTGGACAAAACTTAAGAGATAGAGTTAAGGTAAATGTGTTTCTTCTCTTGATGAAGAGTTTCTGAAGTACTGGGAAGCTGCTATATGAAAAGGTTAAAACCTCCATGTATATATGTAAAATTAAAAGCTGTGAACACAATTGAGTTGACTGTTTAATAAAACTAGTCTTCTGACTGTTTAATAAACTAATTCTGTTAAGTAGCAGAAGAAGCTTTTTCAAAAATAAATGCTTTACTYCAATTATAACAGCTAAAGCTCAGGGCAGTGTAGCATCCTCTCTTATCTTTTGCGTTAGAATTAAGTTGAAATGTGGTCCTATGCTCTTATGCAACCAAAACCTCACAGAAATGGTGGAAAAATAGAGCAGCCTGGGCTCAAACTTGTGCATAGAATAACTGAGTTGGAYTGTTAGTACTTCCTGTTGAAGATAGGTTTCCACAAGTTTCCTRGCATAGTAAAAGAAAGTGTAATACTGGGACATAGACTTACATTGTTTTATTTTAGAAAGCATTTGTGAATGGARCTTTGGAAAGAATGACTTGAAAAATTTGTRGTCAGTAATTAAAATTGTTGATATRTACTTGTTCTTTTTCTAGCTAGGAGATGAAGGTGATGAAACTGCTGATGTGCAGAATGCTGGTCTTCTGACATCAGATGTACCTTCTGCAACAAACTATTTTCTACAGTACATCAGTTCCAGGTGAGACTATAGGGAAGCCTATAGGACAGTTCTCCTTACTCTCTATTGAAAATTCTTTTGATTCTGCTCTTTATTGGATGCAGGGCTTAGAYTGGGTCAGTGGGGACCCAGGCTTCTGAAGAATGAGGTGGCAGTCTTCAGATCTGGGKGAATCCTCAATCATCTTGTCAAAGGAAATGCATTTGATACTACTTATTTGACCACATCCTCACCAAAGCCTCTTCAGAAAACCAACAAGCATAAGATGAGAAGTCTTCTCATGAATGATTAGAAACAGTGGTGGATTAAATTGGAGCTACCAGTAGAATCCTGTAGAGATCTGCACTGTTTTTGTGTTGTTCAGTATGTTCTATATATGATATGGATAAAAGRAAGAATAGTAAAAAATCTTTCCATGATAGTAAGCTTTTCAGAGTAGAGGGCCTGTATGAATAAGTAGGAACCTAACTGTGAGAGGTTTTTGAGAGAATTTCTGATCAGGCAATAACATCAGAAGAAATGTGATGTATGGGTAAAGTGAGGCAGCCAGAAGAAAACTGCTAATCCTATGTAGTAATGAGCTCTGAGGTGATAGCCTTCACTTGAGGCTAAGGTAGTGATACTGCTCTGTGAAAATGCTAGCTTAGCAGTGGTCAAAATAATTAAGTAGTGGACAGAATGCATAGAAACCAGAAGATAAAGAGCTGTAAATTCAGGTAATAACTRGAAAAGCACGAGGGAAAATCCCACTAAGACTGATGAAGCAGAGCAACATCTCTGTTCGTGGAGTAAGCTGAAATTCAGTTTGAGGCCATGAAATAATTAAAAAGCCCCAATACGTGCTTGTTTTGTCCTTATATTCTGGATTTTTAAGATCCTGTTGTTTACCATGAAATAGGTAGTAGGCAGTTTTGCTGTCAATGACCTTTTGATGCTGAACTTTTCAGATGATGTACTAGAGAGGTAGAGAACACCTTTGCCCTCTTGATGGTGAGTCAGTGTCTTTCCAAGAGACACAGTCTCTTGTTCAATGAGATTTGGCAGACAATAACTASTAATATGCGGCCTTCAAATACTGGAATTTTTTGTCATATTTTTCAACTCATATGACATCTACTGTCATTTCATTTGAGTCTTTACTTTGGGAGGGCTTATTCATGATGAGTCAATTGCCAGAAACCTATCTTTGGCCTTGTTTTTTAAAAAAAAGATAGTGTCACTAAGGGGAGTTGGCTCTGGTTTTCAGCTGAGATGGCAAAGCCTTATGGTAATCAACTTGTAAAGGGAAGCTCCTCCCTTTTTGTAACACTGTCAATTCTTTAAAAACTGTAAATGTGCTAGTTTGCATGGCAGATACTGGTAGGCCATGGTGAGTTCCCTGTTAACATTTGGAGCTCAGAACTTGGTATTTAATTCCCTTAGTAGGTAAAGCTGTCTTCCACTGAGGATCTCCTCTGTTCTAGGCATCTCCTTATTCAGAAGTAGCAACTCTACATGTACAGTTTAAAGGTTTGTTTGTTTCACTTGAATCATGTAGATATGAGTCCAYATTTTCCAAACTTGGTTAAATGCTAGTATGCTTGGTTCAGAATGGTCTGCCTTTTGTATGTTCACTTTGTGAGCATGTTGGTGTCTTGGAAAGGTATGCCTGATGGGAAGGGACAGGAACAATGACTTGTTAAGTCTTYTGAGTCTGCAAAAGAGTAAAACTGTTGTCCTTCCTAAATAGGATTTAAAATCTGTTAATAAAAATATTAATGGGAGGAGGATACTTATTCTCTAAGGAAGACRTAAAGGCTGAGATTTGATTGTGAAACTTCTTGGAGAGGCTATGGTTTTGCAGCTAGTCTGATAAAAGGCATTACTTATCCCTGCTACCTTTGCTTCAGTTACAATATTGGAAGTGCTTTTGTTTCAGTTCTTTCCCTTGCTGAGAGAATTGACCTCAGAATGTAGTAGTTCTAGTTTGTGCATGTAGAATACTACTTTAAAAAAAGTATGTTATAGTCAATAAGCCCTCACTTAGCATTCAGCATTACTTTGTATGTTATTAGTTAGCTGAAGGGGAAGGTTTTTACAGCGACAAAAATCACTTGTCATTCTGAGAGAATTGTCATTCTGTAAAATCAGAATGTGCTCTTGTGTTAAGTTGAATTAATTTTTATCCATGTTTGTGCTTATTTTTTTAAAGCCAATGACAATCACTCACTGTTTGAGGAATTTTATTAGTGGAAAGTAAGAGATACTATTTTCTTTCTTATAAAACCTCGTTTATTTCTTGGGTTTTTTCAGTGTAGAGAACTCTACAAACAATGCAGATGCATCTAGCAACAAGTTTGTTTTTGGACAGAACATGAGTGAGCGAGTCCTAGTGAGTATCCACTATGTATATATTGTGATTTTGTGAGCAGTTTGTTATGGATTCTCACTCAGGATTTTTGAGAGCCTTTAATTATACTTGTCATTTGAGTATATGGTTTTTTTTTCAGTTGTTTCCCTTGAAGGTAACTTTGAGTGCAGCACAGAAAGTTCATTGTGAACTATTGCCTGCCTAGCAATTCTCTCCAGGATTTCCCTTCCAAACTCYCTCAGTGTAAGGGGATTCGGTGCCCTCTCTGGAGTGCATGTGATTCTTGTGTCCAAGCACTTTATGGCACAGCTTGTTGCTTTAAAWGGCTATTGAAGTATTAGTATTAGAGGGTATTTAATGATTGTCCACAAAAGTGAGAGCTGCTCAGTTACGTGATTACCCCCCAGGATGGGATTTCAAGCCCAGAAGTAAAGCAGCTGCTTCAGGACTGAGGTATGATTCCAGAAATCCTGTTTATGTGTACCARCCTGAGGAATAACTTCTGGTACCTCACTGTTTTCTGCTGTTGTTTTTATTCCTTACTGGAACGAAATGGAAACATTTAATTCTGAGTATTCATACCTGTCTTAACTCCAGTCAACAATGCCATGAGTAGCTGTAACTGAAGTTGACTTGTGTTGTTGAACAAAGCAAGTCAAAAAGCTTCAAAATAAGGATTGAAATTTGGTATCAGYTCAAGGGAAAATAATTTAACCTGGTTTTCAGGTCACACCCCATTCAGTTCCTTGGCTGCAGTAGTAGGATAGCTTTAACTGTGAAAGCATGTTGGTGTGAGATTCTTTTTTTGCCATGTGGTTTACAAATAATGGAGATGCCCTCAGTACTTGGTCACTAGTCCTGTTGAGCAGAATTAGTGTATGTTTTCTCTCTTCTATTTACCTTGTCTTATTTCTGTGATAGAGTCCACCAAAATCAAATGAAGGTAGTACAGAGAGTAATAAGGAGAATGCTGCTACAGAGTCTGGATCTGAATCATCTTCTCAGGAGGCCACGCCAGAGAAAGGTGAGAACCAAAATATTATATTAGGAATAGTAGTTAATCCTTGTTTAAGTTATTGTATTTTTCAATGTCATGTTACTTTTCAAAAACGTAACATTTTAATCTGTCTCCTGTAACCAGAGATGCAGGCTGGGTGTGGAAGTTGCTGAATGCTATAGATCCTYTGATATTAAATGTGTACAGGCTGCACTGTCTTTGGCATGGTCTTTCTTTGGTACTAGTAGAATCTTCAGCAGAATAAAAGTAGAGGGAATTAACAGAGCTGGTAGTTGGACTTGGTAGAGAACATAGGAGAAATGTGGCAAATTTTTTTTAACAATTTTATTTCCAGTGACTGAATTTCTGAGTCAAATGTGTATTGCATTGAGTTGGTGCAGCACATGTTGCTTGAACTTAGAGCTGTTTGCTGGATTCTATGACTTCAAATTGTCAAGATTTTATGAAAATTCTGGGAGCTATGGGTTTTCTTCAGTAAACTGCTTGCAAGCCCAAATGAAAGTGGAAAGTTAATTGTGTTGTCTGTGTGTAGGCACAGCTGTATGGCTGGCAGCAGTATCAGTGCTGCTGGAGCATCTGCAGAAAAGCATGTGGCCATGCAAAGGTTTTGAACTATTGTGTAGGGACARAACTTCCTGGATAACTTCTCTTGTGCTTGKAAAGAAGTATTAAAAGATGAGCTTTAACTTCTGCTTAAAACTTCAGTCCTTTTTTATGTTTTCTATTAAAGTCTGTCTTTATACTTCTCAAAAGGTCTCAATTCTTGTATACTTGTGTGAGACCTTTTTACATCTTATAAAATTACATGCTAATCATTCTCAGACTCTCCAAATGTTGTTCAGCTAATAATATTTCAGAATCACTGGTGGAGTCTGCAGCAGCCTATACTAAAGCAACAGCAAGGAAGTGTTTATTGGCGAAGGTAGAAGTGATTACTGGGGAGGAAGCTGAAAGTAATGTCTTACAGGTAAGAAACAGAGTAGAGGAGCTTTGAGTTTGTGAGGACTCATATGGATGTCTAGTGAATGTATACCATCTGATTCCCTACAATCCTGCCTTCCTCTATGATTGTAATGTATTTTCTTGTGTTAAAATGCAAACTTTAGATATTTATGTCAGATCCTTATTTATTRTCCATTGTTTTTTAGTTTCTTCTTTCTGAATAAATTTTAGTGTATAAGCCAACCAGGTGTGTCTTAGGTATATTTTCCTGAATCCATCACATAGAAACTTCTATCTTCCATGAGACAATTATTTGAAGAAAATTTAAATAAGCTAAATATTTATAAATTCTTTAATTCTTGTACTAGTAAAGATTTTCTAAAACTTGGGATGGTCTATTTATGCCAGCAGTCTGGTTTCTTGCAAAAGACAAACTGTATCACAAACACTCAGGAATTTTGCTTGAGGTATTTGAGTTAGTGATATTGTAGGAGCATATTTGGTCATGACTTAGAATCCTGATTTTAATCATGGTTTATTTAGCATTATAGTTATTCATTAACATTAAATATACTTACTAACTGCAGTATATCCTTAAGAAAAACATGCAGGGTTTTCATATAAAATAAAGTGATATTTCTATTTTTCCCTTCTCTCTTTATCCTCCAATTATAGTTTGGATTTTTTTGAGATATTTTGTTTCTTAGCATTTGAATGGTGGTATTTTCAAGGATAGCTTTTTTATTCTTACAGACATAATGTTCTRTTCTGACACCAAACAGTTGCACTGTCAGTATCTAATGCCTATCAGTTACACTTGTGTTACCTTACAAAATTATAATCTATAATGTTTATCTGCTTGGACTTCTTTTCACCATACATAAATGGTCTTTAAATKGTTCTTCTGGTACTTCTCTGTTTTGATGTAATTCAGAAATGTCTGAATGCTTCACATAATTGAACAAGACACTGAAGAGATAAGAATCCTCTTTCACTTAGGAAAACCACAACTTTTGGCAATTGTATACTTAACAGAGGACTGAGTTGCATGAAAATGTTGTAACTTAACAGACCTCTTACCTAACTYCTGTTCTTTCTTTCCTGTGAAATGTAATGCATTAGAATTCCAAATGGAACTTGTACAGATAGAACTATGTTAATATTGCAGAAACAATATACAGAGTTAGGTGTTTTGGGTTGAAGAAAATGAGAAATGGATGAAATGAATATGGGAGTCTCTTCCACTTAGTGTAWKCACATCTGTGGAGAACTTTAGGGGKGATGATTTTTAGCTACAAAATCTCAGCAGTAACAGTGAAGTTGGATTAGAGAAGGGGATATAGAGGTATTTGGCATGGAAGAAGGGAGCTTGTATGTCAAGGAGCATTCCTACTGTTGGAAAAAATATATACWCGTTTTGAATTTTATAATTAATGAACCTTGCAGGGAGGCAGTAGAAATACCYCACTTATTAATGCCTTTGTGTGGTTCAGGCTTTATGAATTGATGAAGAGCTAACATGTTTGTTCATCCTTTTCTTCCTTAGTAAAGGAAGAATTTTGCTTTGCTTTCATTATATTTGCTGCATCTTTTGAGCAACAAATAACCACCTTCAGTGGTGCAATGTATAACTAAGTGTTTTAAAAGAATTGAGTGATATAAGGCATTCTCTTATGACGTTGTTTCCTATGTRAAAGTTCATAAATTAGCTGAACTTAGAATCTGAAAATTGTTGTTGTTGTTTTGATCTTGAATCCTTTTATCCTTTAAGAATATATAGCTTCTGTTAATAAAACCTTCTGAAAATAGCATATTTTGAGAATTTTTTTGCAAAAGAGAGGATGACTAGTTTGGTTCCCACAGCTATAAACAATTAGTAATTCCAGTATGAAATCTGAATATTTTTTAACAAACTATAGGTGACTAAGAAATATATGATTACTTCAATCAGCCGCTATGCCATAGAGATACTTTCTGTTACAGATTCAGTGCAAGCTGTTTGTATTTGATAAAAGCTCTCAGTCGTGGGTGGAAAGAGGTCGAGGGCTCCTGAGACTCAATGATATGGCCTCAACAGATGATGGAACATTACAGTCTCGACTGGGTAAGAGGAATCAGGGGAAATGAGATACTGGGTGACAGTCATGCTATTTTCATAGGACTCTTCTTTGGCACACAGCAACATTCACTTTTGTTTGTCTTACCTACTGCAACTCAGAGGTAGTTTGGGCCTTTTCTTTTGCTTCAATTAGTGAATGTTGCTGCCAARGAGAGTATTTTTTCATACCCTTCTATTGTGGCAAATGTTCCAGTTACTTTTTCCCACCCCCATAAAAGCAAGCCATGTTAAGTCAAGTCAAGTAACTATTCTAGTAACTAGAATATTTGACTAGAAATTTATGGCAACATCATTCAGATCTGACTGTTTTGGGTGGGTTGCTTGTGGTGGGGGAAGGATGTTTGAATAGTACACAATTGTTCAGGCTGGCAGGAATGTGCATTAGCCTGAGATTATTAGCTCAGATGCAACTGCTGAACTTTGATGTATTAATATGTAAGACTTCAGTTGAAACAGCTTTAGATAGGACTCCTAATATTTACTAGCCTTGTTGCAGTTTAAGCCCAGCCAGTAGCCAAGCCCCTTGGAGCTGCTTGCTCACTCCCCCTCCAGCAGAATCGGGGAGGGGATTGGAAGTGTTTAAGAGTTAGAAAACTTGTGGGTTGAGATAAAGACAGTTCAACAAAGAAAGCAAGAGTAGTGCATGCAAACARARCAAAACAAGAMATTMATGCATTGGTTCCCATGGGCAAGTGGGTGTTCATCCATCTCCAGGACAGCAGAGCCCATCATGTGTAATGGTGACTTGGGAGGACAAAGGCCATCCCTYCAAACATCCCTCCCTTCCTCTTCTTCCCCCTACTTTATATCCTAAGCATGATTTCATATGATCTGCTCCCTTTGGTCAGTTTGGGTCACCTGTCCCAGTTTTGTCTCCTTCCCACTTCCCATGCACTTCCAGCCTCTTCACCAGTGCAGTAGTACAAAACACAGAAAAGGYCTTGGCTCTGTGCAAGCACTGCTCAGCAATAACAAAAACACCTCTATATTATCAACTGTATGTTCAGCACAAATCCAGAACACAGCCCCATACCAGTGAAGAAGAAAGTTAACTCTTTCTGGGAAGAAAGTTAACTCTAACTGGGAAGAAAGTTAACTCTGCCCCACCCAAAAGCACCACAAGCCTACATTCTTCTCATTTACAGTTGTGACAAAAGCCCAAAAGTGCTTATTTGTAAAGAGACTGAAACCTTTATGCACTAAAAAGGTGTCTTTACTGTTTTGAGCTTCCTAATGTGTCTTTTTCCACCTAACTGATCTTGTAACTTGGCTTTAGTGATGAGGACTCAGGGGAGTCTCAGGTTAATCTTAAATACCAAGCTCTGGGCTCAGATGCAGATCGATAAAGCCAGTGAGAAGAGCATTCGGATCACTGCCATGGATACAGAGGACCAGGGAGTTAAAGTTTTTCTTATATCAGTGAGTACTGTTTTTTGTTTATGTCTTAACCTTCCTATTAAAGTTGGTGCTTGCTTAAACTGTAGTTGAGATAGCATTCCCATTTTATTTGCTCCCTACACTGTCTTAACATCATGTCTGCCCCAAAGACAAGGCGCTTGGCAGATTTGCTTGGTGAAAAAGTCTTGCTGGTTGTGAACAAATTCCACATCAAGGGCTGCCCTAGGAAGCCAGGTTGCCCAAAGCACTGCTTATGGAGTCATGGGATCTGTTCYACTCATTGAGACTCTTAATTATAGTGATAATGCAGATTGTTTTCTGATATTAAGAAAAATGGCTTTTATAGTTATTATGCAATAGCTTAACCAGAATTAGATCTGCTGTTAACTTTCAGCACGGGAAAGCTGTCAGTCTGCATTGCAGGAGGATGGATAGATGCCCACTGAAAGGGAAACATTCAAACTCTGTCTAGAACATTATATTAGTACTTAAAGGTTGCACATTTTAACTTCAATTTTGTTTTGATACAGTGTGTTCAAAGTGCTAACCGGATAGTGAAAGTGATTTCTGTGCTTGCTAAATGGGGAATGGCCCCAATCAGAATTACTAAAACACTCAGGATATCATACAGTCAGCAAGGAAGAAAAGTCATTCCCTAATGTCTGCTAAAGCACTTACAGATTTGGAGAGGTCCAAACACATTCTTTTGATTTACACTGATTCTGCACAAGATGTTGCTGAAGAATTGGTGTTCCTGGGGATCTGAAATTGAGTACATCAACAAATGGTCAGCTTTCCCTGTGACATTAGGATTGTAGGGCTGGGATCTGGAGTCCCAGAATGGAACTTAATGATATCAAATATGATGAAGAAAAATAAGTGAAATTAATGGATAAGTCTTTCTCAGTATTTTTCTAGATTTGAAAGTTTGAGTTAATCTGTCATCAGGTTATTCACTCTTGATTTTAGTATTGATAAAAAGTATCTTGTTTGGAATTATTTTTTCATTACAGCTCATTTCAGGGGAATTTTGCAGATACCGAGGTGGCAGATTCAAGTGTCAGATGGGGCAGATGGAAACTTTTTTATGCAAGAGTGAGAAGGGGGATTGTTACCTTACAGTTAACTTGGTGTAAAGTTAATAGTTAATACAAGGATTTAATTGACATAGTAAAGGCAGTTTTGTAGTATTTGAAGGGAGTTTCCTTCTGGATAATGTCCATTAAATATTTACTTTGATAGGCCTAATAATTGATTGGCTTGAAGGYACAAAGTGCCCATTAACCTCTGAGAGTTAAAAATATATGTATCTTTGACAGGTTGTCAAAAATCCTTCCCTCTGAAACAGAGACTGTTGAAAAAAAATGGAATCATTGCCTTGCCTGACTGTCCATTCAGTTTTCTCATTATATCTTATATTGAAATTTTATGCCAGTGCACCATGAAACAATCATGTGACTTGATKACAATTAACTAACATGTGAAGTTGAATGATTGACAGGTCAGCAATAATCTGCAAGATTTTAATTTAAGACCTTTTTAATATGAGYTTTTGGGAGGTGTCAGGAAAGCTATGTGATTTCTGGGTGAAGAAGGCTGTATGAAATCAGCTAGTTCTGGGTATGTTAGCCAGAGAAAGTTGGAGCTAAGCAGAGGAGTATACTSTCACCACCAGAGTTCAGTTTATCTAGTCCTGTACCACAGCCCATTCTGACTGATTTAAAAAACACTGTATGAGAAGACTGAACAGWATATTGTGAAATTTGGCATGACTGGTGTGTATTACGTGAGCAGTGTTTTATTGTGTTCTAATTCCTTGCACCTGTTTCTTATTTCTGAATATTAAAAAATGCAGGCAAGYTCTAAAGATACAGGGCAATTGTATGCTGCATTGCACCATCGGATCTTGGCCTTGMGGAGTAGAGTGGAACAAGAGCAAGAAGTCAAGAATGTAGCACCTGAGCCAGAAGTAACACAGTCAAATGAGGAAGACAGTGACGATGATGTCATTGCACCTTCAGGATCAGTTGGAAGTRGTAAGTAAGAAGGACAATGGTATTTTCTGTTTTCCATGCAGTTTTTTATGTCATTTCTTAAGGCAGAATGTGCTGTTTGTGTATGKCTGTGGAGTAGGACTATTGCATGGATTGCCTTTATGAATACAACTACTTCTTGTTTCTTCTCCAAACTGGTAAAAGCCCCYTGTGCTGCCTCTGAGTTACATTGCCACAGTTTAGCAGAAGTTTTCTGTGCTTTTTATCATTTACTRTATTTATAAGGATGGTTGTGAGTTTCATTTTTGCCTTCATCATAGCTAAGAGTTGCACATAAAACCTGAGATTATTCAGGATCAGTAGACAGCATCCAGWCTGACCTTTGAGTAGAGAACTGTTGGGAAAGCAGGTTTACAAACGGGCATAGAAGGAGTGTAATGTGTATGAGGAGACCATGATTTAAGAAAAATACTAGTCTTCAGTTTGAGGAAGGCTTCCTGTTGTACTCTCAACTTGGAAGTCATCTGTGCTTTGCTTTCTTGTGGCTGGGAACATCCAGCCTTTGACAGTCCTCCATCCTGATTCACAGAAGGGGGGGAAAAAAGTGGAATGAATATGAACAAAAGCAGTGGGAAGATTGAAGAGGTTGGAAACTGAGTTTTTAGGCTCCGGGATGCTACTGGGATCCCTGAASCAGATTAGTCAAGTACATAAAATTTTACAATAGAGAGACCTATTGTATGGAAATAGAAAAGAAATATGCAGGAAAAGAAATATGCAGGGGAGGGGAGGAGAAATTTTACTGTTCTTATCTCTCATGGAACACCCGTATCTGAGACTTCTGTAGGCTGCTTGGGATAGGTCTCTTACTGCAAGGCAAGAAACAAAAGATATTTCTTATGACCAAGAACTGCTTTTATTGTTTCAGGTCCTAATGATGAAGGTGACGGGCAGAACGTTGGCAGCACATAGCAGATGTGAGCCCATCTGCTTGCAAGGCTGCTATGAACACCATCTTGCAGGCATCTCTGGATACCCCAGGCCAGCAATTATTTCAGGCAGTGTTGAAAGCTCTAGGACTTAAGAACTGTGCATCTCTGTTCTATTTGTTTGGTTTTTTGGTCTGGATCAGTAGATTCCACACAAGAAAAAAGCAGACTTGGAAACTACCTGAATGTGGTTTGGGATGTTGAAAGCTCATCATATTGATGAGCAAAAAAAAAAAAAAATACAACCCCAAAACAAACAACAAAAACACAAAATGCAACCAATCCCCAACCATTTCCCCTCTTCCTTGTAATTAAAATGGCACATTACAGCTTGTCACAGCTTTTCATTGGGACCTTTTGGCTGTTTCTTCAGTAGTTCGTGTCTTGCAGGTCTCCGAGATAGAACTTTCCGACACGGTTCCGACTCAAATTCTGCTTTTGTAATCCCTACTCCCCGTTATGCAGGGAAACCCTGTCCTAACCAGTTCCTATGCTCACTGGCTGCCCTTTTGGGTTCCTTTTTTTTTTTATTTTTTTGACTGCAGATGGGGCAGGTAATGTTTTAACCTTTTAATTTCAACATAGGTTGTGGATGTGAATACCATTGTTTGCTGTCTAGTGGGTTTGTAAACAGAAAGAAACAAAACATTGTGGTTCACCAGAAAAGATTTTTTAATGCGGTAATAAGAGACTTTAAAGTTTGCAGGACATTTTGCTAACTCCTTTTTTTCTTCCCATTTCATTATTTTTTTGGGGGGGATTTATATTGTGGTGATACTTTTTTATTTTAGTTTTTCAATAAGATGCTCTTGTGTGTTGAAAAAGTGAAACTATTGTTTTGTACTGTTCTTTTCTGTTACTATTTAAGGGAGAGCTAAGCCACTATATATAATAGATGTTACATACAATTTTTCTTAGAAAATTTTATGTTTCTGTGGCTAGAGTAAAGTGCAGGAGGCATATAGGTTACACCTTCAGAAAAGTTAATGATGAAACAGCTGTTAGCCCTTGGAAAAATAAAATAGGCTCATGTAATGAGCYCTGCCAGCCATTAAAATAAATATGTATAATAAAGCAGCTCTCATTTAATGGCTTGATTCAACAAGCCATTTAAGCACTTGCCTGACTTAACTATATGTGAATAATCTTACTGAAGTCAATGCAACTCTTCATGCTTAAAGTTGAGGACATTTTTAAATACCTTGCTGAAGTAATGGCCTTAAATAGAAAATTTAACTTCTAACCCTTCCTGTCCCCCTTCTATTTCCTGAAGCATGAAGAAAAACATAATACTGCCAGCCTTCAGTAGTTTGGGCTGAAGGTTATTGTATTCTGTTCCACCACAAATAAAAGCAAGAATGTGTAATTCTGTGTGTAATTCTGAAGTACTCCTACTGGAACCATAACTCAACTTTTTTTTTTTGCTTTTGGTGTTTTTTTAATCATTTCAGCTTTTTGTGTGGAAGTTTGAATTTTATTTTCTTATTAAAACATATGGTATGTTCTTGTCCAGAAAAATTGGAATTTGGTAGTCACCAGGAACAGTGACCAGTCACTTTCATTATAAATTCCCCAAATTGCTCTATTTGCATTATAAATAGTTTGCTGATAATTTCTGACTTGCATGCTTGCTCTTTTATAGGTTAAAGATCTAAAATGTATCACCTAAAGGAAAATGAAAGGGGAAGAAGCATTTGATGTAGCATAAATTGAAAACAGAAACCCAAATTATAGCACAAAATCAACTTTAAAATAGAGTATTCAAATAGCAAAACAGTCCTTATTGCCTCTACTTTAATGAAACACACTTTTCTCTGGCAGTCAAGAACAAGTCTTCCCATTTTCTGTTGTTAACCATCATTGAAGACTGATGCTGTTGGGGCAGCAGGTGCTTTTACTTTTCCTGATAGCCAGTTGAAGGAACAGCTGTGATTACTTTTCTGGGAATTGAAAAGGGCTAATGATAAGCTGTGCCGCTGCATCTTGACTTCTCTGGATTAT
The DNA here is from genome assembly GCF_030028575.1 of Malurus melanocephalus. Taxonomy (NCBI): domain Eukaryota; kingdom Metazoa; phylum Chordata; class Aves; order Passeriformes; family Maluridae; genus Malurus; species Malurus melanocephalus. Next base: position 918,050 of record NW_026623525.1, read on the forward strand.
CTGCTCATGTCTTCTTGCATTTTGGTTTTCTTTTTGCCTCTTTAGAGTTATGGGGGGTTTTAGGAATGAACAGATCTGTTGTTGCATCCCTCTACTCATGCCATGCTTCAACAGGAACATGYCATGTTCCTTAGTACCTGCCACACAGTTGTTTCTGCATCACAAGGTCTGGGGACTTTCAAGTAAGTGATCTGCATTTTGGGTCTGGGATCCTTTTACATTGTTGACATACTCAGATTTAAACTACTCTTTTCAAACACCCTTGCACCATAAAGCTGTTTCTTGTCAGCAGCTTGTTCACAAGGAAAATTAGTAAGGTGTTTTGGCCAGGCAGAGCCTACTTCTGGGAAAAAAAAGGCATTATTTCCTGGTCCCAGACTTTATGAGGTCTAAGCTTAGTCTTGTTTTGAAGTGTTTTACCTAAAATGCCATTGACAGTGCATGAGGATTCAGAAAAATGGAATAAGCATGCTTGCTTTGGGGTTTGGYGGTACAAAATCACCTACAGCTTTCTAAAAAATTTGGCAACTATTTACTGATGCAGATTTTATTTTAGCTAGAAGCTTTGCATCARTGTTTATAGTGAAGGCAGAAGTGTTGCTGTGCATTGGGACAGAATTGACCATGGGTTGAGTTCAGGYCCTGCCCAGTAAGATATAGTTAGGCCAAAGCAAAACCCTGACTTAGCTCTCTGCTAAACCAGTGATAGGCAAAACTAGATAATGCCCATGTGTCCCAAAAGATCTGTGAAAGACAGTCATATCAAAATGTACATGGGAATGACATTAAAACCGGTGTCAGCAAGCAAACAAACAAAACACCCTGAGCCCTGTGTTGTGTTTCCTGTACCAGGCAGTGGCTGTTCTTAGAGAGGATTATGGTAACCAACTCTGCTGCCTTACAGCACTCTTCTCCCTTGATCATGCTTCTGCTCCATCTGTCCCCATAGGCCTCTTAACTTYTGTGTGGTGTTGACACACCAATTCCTGTATATAGCCTGTGTGGCTGCTGACCCACACAACGTTTCAGGTTTTCCAGGGGAAAAGAAAGTACTGAAGAGTGTAGTAGAGTTGAACATGCTTGATGATGAGGCAACTCTGGCAGCCAGGAGGGCAACCATGCATTGCAGGGACATCAAGCACAGTTAGTCAGGGGAGGCTATTGTGTCTCTGCTCTGCACTCAGGCAGCCTCATCTTGAGTTCTGAGGGCAGTTTTGGGCACCATAGTATATAAAAACATTAACCTAACAGAGAGGCTCCAAATAAGGCCACAAGGATTGGGAAGGGTTGAGAGGGGAAGCCTTATGAGGAGCTGCTGAGGGGACTTGGTTTGTTCAGCCTGGAGAAGGGAGACTGAGGGGTGACCTCAATGCAGTCTTCAGCCTCCCCATGAGGGGAAACTGAGGGGCAGACACCAATCTCTACACTCTTGTGACCAGTGATGGAGCTTGAAGAAACAGCATGAAGCTGAGTCAGGGCAGATTTAGCTTGGATACCAGGAAGTTTTCCACCCAGAGGGCAGTGGTTCATCAGGGCAGTGGTCACAGTCCCAAGGCTGAGTTCAAGAAGCATTTGGACAATGTTCTCAGYTGCAKTGTGGGATTGTTGGGGTGTCCTAAGCAGGACCAGGAGYTGGACTTCATCCTGATGGGTTCCTTCCAATTCAGTGTGCTTTATGTTTCTACAAAAATGTTGCTAGAATGGTGATGTCACTGAAACCAGAAGTAAGCCTCTTATCCATAAAGTGAAAAATAAGATTACACCCACAGGAAATACAAACATTAAGGTAAGAGAATGTTGTAATTACATCTTTCTGTAGTCCAGTTCCCAGTGCATAATGCATTGCTTTAGAGAGGACAGGCAGGCAATGATCTAAATAAATGAGTCCTCAGCCATCCTTCACTAGAACTAAGGTGGGAAGTAACCAGATTGTTAGAAGCCTCCAGGAATAAAAAAAAAAATCCTCAAATTTTTGTAATGGCTGCTCTCTGTTCCCTGAGGCATCAGTTGATGCCATTAACTGACTGTTCCTAACATGTCCCATTCTGCAGTTCAACTGGTCTCTTTCTCTCCCAGTGAGTGTAGAAAACGGTTTATTTCCTTTTTAGAAACATGTTACATATTTGAAAATTTTCCATGTTTCCCATAATCATCTCTAGTTTTAGGAATTCCAGTTATGATAATTGCCATAAATTGTCATACAAGATTTCATTAAACTGACTTTTCACTGTGTGCTTTTTCTCCCCGTGTTATTTGATCTTTCTGTGCATTGACTTGCTTAAACTGAACTCTAGCCCATTATAGGGGTAGCGGGTATTTAGACAGGATGTTATAATGATATTTCAGGGTTTTTTTAAAAAGGTTTCTTTTTTCCCTCCTTTGAAAATCAGCACAGAGCAGGTGCAAGAGAGAATTGCTAMATTAGACAAAGTCGGTCTTGATTATTTTCTGCTAGGTGAAAGTACAGGTATCTCATTAAGAAATGCTTACAGATGAATTCTGTAAATAAAAGTCWCATTCAAAGATAGTATTGAGATCTCCCTTTTAACTACCTTCTTTCAAGGACTCCTTTCCAGAACTCTTCCTTTTGTAAAGACACACAAGCTGAATTTGTCACTGAGAACACTTTTATTTCTGTTGCCCACTGGGGTGGGCAGTGAATGCCTTCTCCAAGGTGATCTGAATTGAAAGTGGGGTTATTTTAAATGAACCACCCCTGGGCGAATTTCCGTAGGTYACTTTCAGCTTCTGATGAAACTGGAGAAGTTGAGTGGTGATGTTACRTTTGATGTCCTCCTCCTGCTCCAGAGACCAGGAGGTGTCATGGAGCCCCCAGTGTCCTCTGAAAAGCAGCTTGCTGTTTGTAGTCCATTTAGCAGACAAGATAAATTCCTGTTCTGGAGAATGCAACTTCTGCTGCAGGCAGGAGATCTATTAGACAAGCTCTTACAAAAGAGAGGGAAGGGTGAGGAATGTTTCATTGCAGTTTACTGATGGATGATTCTGCCATTTCTGAAAACCTTTTGGAGATAGAAGGAGCCCCAATTATTTGCAGCTTGTAGTACTATGGCTATTTAAGGCCCCTCCCCATATTTAAGGGAACTAATATTCTGTATCAGCAGTAAAAATATTTTGAACCAAGTTAATGTTTTAACAGTAATGTTACATTAATAATGTGTTGCTTTCCCTGGAACTTGCCTGTTTCTAGTAAGGTCCCTCCTACTGTAAACAGCTCTGAATAGCGTTTACTGCTTCAGGAGAGTCTGCAGCCCAAGGATGGGTTTCTGCTGAATAAACCCTCCCAGCAGTGGGGCARGGTTAGCTGCAGTCTATCCACGAGGCAAGTGAAGAGCTTGTACACACCAGGCTGCTGAGAGCTACAGGCATTATACCTGCTGCAGAGGAGAAGAGATATGTATTCTGTCTCACCTCCCTTGTCCGTGGAAGAAGCAGTATGAATTTACTGCATGGGATATGGTCTCAGAAGAGTTTTTAACAGCTGCGTGGAGCATATTTGTTACTTAATTGTGTAGTCTTACCCTGTGCAAGATGCAGTGGCTTCCGTGTGTTTATATCGGGGAGAGAGCATTTGCAGCGTGTGCCACCCTGCAGGCGGGTGTTTTCTCYGTCCCGCTGTCCGGAAGGGTCACACAGCCCTGCGTCCCATGTGCTTAGAAAGAGCTTTGGAGAAGGGTGAGTGTGCCTGATGGTGGTGTTAGTTCTGTGTGTAAGAACAGTAACCTCTCCGGCACGCAGAGGAGGCAGTGCCCGAGCCGAGGGACAGKGGAAGAGCCTCCGTAGTGAATGCACTCCACAGCAGCTCAGCATCTGCCGTGTTGTGAGCATTTCCCAGCTCTCCTCCGGTGTGACACAGCCCGGCACAGCTGCGGAACCGTAACCGTGTCCTTTCTCCTCTCCCGACTTTACTGACGGCCGGATCCAGCGCTACATTCCTTTGGATAACGGAGYCGTAGTATCCAACTCCAGCTCTTCTGAGCTCCTAGCGCAGAGATACTGTGCGGGACTCAGCATACTGGGAAATTGAGGGAGGGGAGAGAAATTGGAGCTAACAATGATGTAGTTGTAGACTTCTTCACTCTGCTCTTGGAGCTATTTTGAGTCGGGAAAACAACGGAAAGAGCTTTGCTCGAAGGGGTGTCACCGAGAAGGCACAGTAAAAAGTTGCGGTTTTATTAGCGTACTATGAACAATGGAAAAATAAGTGTATACAGCAGCCGTAGAGCCTGAGTGTGTCAAAGCATCTTTATTATTTCAGAAGGAAAAAGGGCCATACAGCAGTAGCGACACAGAGAATTAAAGCAGAATCCTTGAAAAATCATTAAACGTACTTYAAGCACTATTAMGAGTTGCAGACCATATCCAAAACAACCACCGTCACAAACAAACAACCCCTCCCCCTCTAAAAATGCAAAACACCCACAACTCACTCCCCGCCCCGCAATCAGCTAGCAAAGGACAAACGGCAGGGTCAGAGTTCCGGGGGTAGGTGAACCGCGGGCGGGGCAAATGGGAACACGAGGTACAAATCCTTTATGAAAGTGACTGTACGGGTCTGCTCGGGCACCGG
>NW_026623525.1:923081-932913 GCF_030028575.1 Malurus melanocephalus
CGCTCCGCGGGGCGGGGCCGCGCCGTGCTCTCGCGATAGCTCGGTCGTGCCCTTGCTGTCATGGCGGGCTATTGGGACGGCCCTGAGGGCGAGCAGTGTCCGCAGCGCACCTGGCTCGCCACACGCGTGGGCGCGGCCGCGGGTGGGCACCGGGGGGAACGGGGCACAGGTGGGGGCGGCCTAGCGGGGCCCAGGGCCGGGCAATGACGCGCGGTGCTGTGTTGCAGGCCTGGTCGGGGCGGCGTATCGCATCATCCTGCTGCGGCCCGGTTCGGCCCTGGCCGCGTTGCAGACGGCAGCGGCGGACAGTGTCACGATGGGTAAGGGCCGGGACTGTCGGTAGTGTAACTATAGGGTGCGATTCCCTCACACCGCAGGGTCTCTGGGCGATCTGGCTCCGCCCTCGCCTCTTTGCCTTTTCCCCCCGCACGGTGTCGGTGGTTCTCTCGTCCACCGGCCCTGTTGTGATTTGGCCAAGAGCCAGAACATTGAAATGGATCCTTGATTTGCAGGTCAGGTAACATTTTTTTGCAGTCTAGAGTAAAAGTTTTTTGGATTTTTTGTATCTCCAGAATACCTAGTTTGTGGGCAACAATATAGTGGAAGTAATTTTTTTAAAAAATATCATGTATCTAGGCATTATATTTAATAAACTGCATTTGCTAAAGAACAGTGCGGTGTTTTTGGTGGCAAAAGGAAAGTAAGTGTGTCTTTTTACTATCATGTTCYRTAGACAAGGAGAAACCATGTAGTTGTCATGAATTGTCTTTGAAAGAGAAAGTGGATGCTGAAGGGAGGGACAGGGATCTGAGGGGGCTGAGTGGTTGAAGTTACCTCAGCCCTTTGTCAAGTGCAGTTTCCTCTTAGCAGCTCTTGCTTTTTAGTCTGATTCAATGGCTTGTGCCACCTGTGCCTCTCCCAAAGTGCTGCTGCTCTGAGCTGGGGCACAGTCAGTCCAGCTCTGCATTTTKGAGTTGTTCGACTCTAAACTAGGGTCTAGTATCTTCTCTAATGAGCTGTCAGGACTGGATTGTGTAATCAACCATGATTTCAATAAATACCTTAATCCTAAGCAGGACTATTGGATCCTCTTGCTAATTTTGCACCTGAGGAAGGGTTTGTCCTGTGCACTGTTCAGGGGCCACACCTCATGGCCTCAAGCTGTGTGTTTTGCCTACAAATGCCCTGGTCCAAAGCAGGGAGAGCAGGAAAGTTGTAATGCAGTCCTGACACTGGAGGTTTTGTTTCTTCAGTGCTCTTTTCAGTTGGTTTTGGAATCAGCCTAATTAATTTGCTACTGAAAAACTGCTCARGTTTGTAACAGGAGCTGCTGGTTTTACATAGGGATTGAAAATTTTTATCCTGGATATTTTTGTTGTTCCAAAGAAAGATTAATTGAAATCTGCAGATAGTGCCTGGTAGACCGTTTCACATTTTATGGTCAAGWGTCTGTATTACATACAAACCCTGCTTTTCTTGACACAACTCGGTGCCAAAGTTTGCAGTTACATCAGTGTAGGGTCTGATGGGMTGATATGTGTAATTCAGTGGACAGGATGCTTCTACTTTGCAGTTCCTTWGTTCAATCCAAAATTCTTAATTCGCTTTCAAAGACAGTTTACAAACAAAAATAATTTCATTTTTCTACTATCCAGAAATCATTGTGAGCCCCAGGCAGGCAAAGGAGGAATGTGCCAGGACTAGCAGTCTGCAGGTAGAGCAGAGCCCTTGGGGTTGCTCTGCTGAGTGCCCTGTGAGGCCAGTTCACAGGGATTTGAGGGCWGAGTTACAGTGAAGAGTCCGGGCAAAGCTGGTTTCACAGACACCACTGCTCCTCTCCAGTASCCCTGCCTTGTTGGGAAGGGCTTTTAGCTGATATGCCAGCAGCATGCAGTGCTGTTTGGCAGCAGTGAGTGTGGGGGACTTGGGGTCCAGCTCRCATCTGAGTGGGATCCGTGTGGTGTAGGGGAAGAAACTCAGGGAATGGGTGGGACTGGGTGATGCTGAATCTCATTGTAGCAGCTGGAATAGAATGTCCCTGGGAAAYGGGAAGCGGATCTTGCTTTGTTTTCCATCGTAGTCACTGTGAATATTGAAATCATGCTCAGTGTGAATTCTYTGGTCGTTGAGGATTTAGTTTTTGGTTCTTTACTTCTTGTTTACAGCTACACTGGGAGCTGTGTTTGGCTTAACTACTTGCCTCAGTGCCCAAGTCCGGGAGAAACCAGAGGATCCTTTGAACTATTTCATAGGCGGCTGTGCAGCAGGAGCTGTCTTGGGAGCAAGAGGTAACTGTGAACAGTGCATACACTGAAATGTGCCCTTGCTGATTTTAGAAACTTTTCTGTTGGGAAAAAAAATGTTAAAGAATGTTGATGTCAGGCTTCTTTGGTAAAGATATATCTCAGCCTCTGTTCCTGACAGTTTCATTGGCATTGTATGGGCCTGCTAAAATAAATATGGGTACGGGAGGGGAGGACACCAAAGGGAACATGAAGTAATAYGAAGAATGAAAGTAGAGCTGACTCAGTACTGCCAGTAAGAGCTACCAGTTATACCTTAAAATTGCAGGATAAGAAAAATACAGTTGTGGAAATCCATGTTTTCTTGGTGACAAGTGTCATTTATTTTAGACAGGAAGCACAATCTAATATCTACCTTGTGAGYTCTTCACATAGTCTGAGGGACAACTGTGTCCTGCTGCTGCTGCTCCTATAATCCCCTGTAAGGCTTAAGCAGATCCTGCAGATACTGGCACAGCTCTGTTTTCTGTAGACATTCATCCTTGAACCTAAAGAAGTGAAAGATTTATTTAAGTGAGGGATAATTGTAATTGTGGTGAAATAGAATTAATSTTTTCTTGTCTTAGTTGCTGAGCTAATGATAGTTCAAAGCAATTGTTATGATGAATGATAGTGATTGTTATTTTTGTCACTCAAATGAGCCATTTAAGATTGTCCACTTAAGGGGATGGGCAGTGGATTATTGAAATTGATATTTCAAATTGCAAGCTAAAAGTATGAGAGCTCCATTTTWTAAGAAGGCCACTTTTCCAATTTCTTTGGCCAGACAATGTTGCTGATGGTCAAGGGAGATATGAAAAACGGCAGTCTATTAAGATTTATTGCACAGGACTTGTGCCTTAATAAGTCTTTTCTGGTTTGATGTCTCTTCAGCTCACAGTTACCTCACCGGCGCCACAGCATGTCTGGGGTTTGGATTCACTGCAGCTCTCGCGAAGATTGGTAACAAGGAGGGCTGGAGGCTGGCAGGACCTCCCAAACTGTAAATGTCACCTTTCCCCTCTGTGAGCTGGCTTCCAAATGCTATATGTACTTAGGACGTTGTGTAATAAAGATTCGGTCCAATCAGCACTTGTCACAGCATTGTGGTGTCATGCGGCTGTTTCCCAGCATTTGAGCTGAGGTGCAGAAAGCTGAAGCTGCTGAAGGGGAAGCAGCATCTTCTGGTCTGGCTGCAATTTCTGTGCACAAGKTGCTTTGTCTCCATGTCTCATCATTGTGTGTGTAGCAGTGTGTAAGCTACATTGCACTGTAGCTTCACTGAGGTCCTTGTAGTTGAGTGGCTCCTGTGGGGCTTCTTGACAAGGATTGGGATTACACTGTACTGAGCCCATCAGTGAGGGCTGGAGCCAAAGCTTCTGAAGAAGTGTTTGGCTCTGGGCTGAAGATGAGGAAGGTGGGGTAGGGAAGAAGTTGTGGGTTGCCCACAAGAAGGTGTTTGGGAACCTGGGGTCTTTCTCCAAAAAGCATTTCAGGAAGTCTAGAGCCAAGTGCATCAGGGTTGAAATTGAGGAATATCTGAGGCTGGAAGGGATCCCTGAATGCCAGATGAGAACTGGAGCAGGTTGCTTATAGCTACGTCTTGTTCAATTTTCTRTGAACAAACTGAAGTGTGTGCTGCAAACCCACTAAGGAGGTGTAGACCATGGAGGCACAGGATGCACAAAGAGAGGTGAGAACTGGGTTATTTTGCATGGAAAAAAAGAAGGTCAAGGGCTGATCTAATAGCACTTTTTCACTTAGTGGCTACAGAAAKTGCAGGCTCAGGTGTGCAGTGAAGGGTAGGAAATAACAAGATAGGGAAATTCTAACTAGACCGAAAAAAAATCTCATAGGATAGGTAAGTGCTGAAAAATGGACTTCTGGAGAATGCGAAAACATCTTTGGGGACACAATTCAATTGGACATGTGGGAACACTGCAGTACAGAGACAGGACATTAGGGGATGGGCGCATGAGTTACAGAGACAAGGAATATGGGCATGAGTGATGCAGGTGCATGGRAGAAGGGAAAATGGGGTGTGAGGGGAGGGGACAAGAGACTGAGAGTGAGGCACCAGAAGACAGCAGAGGGAGGGATGGTGATACAGTGACACAGCCACAGTCGTGGCAAGCTATGGTCCTTTGGTATGTGCTCTCTGTGGGCCAGTGGGGTCCTAGGTGTGTGCGGGGTGGTCCTGGAGTCACTTGGGTCTGGGTCAGGGGGCTTCTGTCCCCGTGTGCTCCTGGGACTGAGGCCCCCAGCTCTTTTGGAGTTAATGGGGCTGGGCTGCAGCTCAGGAGCACAGCAGGTGGTAGTAGACCTGTTACCCCCTCATGGGGATAGGGGTGCAGGGGATTGTGTCTCCTACCCAAGGACTTAGGAGGGGGCCCTGCTTCACCCCAGGCTCTGGGGAAGAGAGTTTAGAGAGGGGTCTGAGGGACCATGGACCCCCAGCAGAACCTACCCGGGGTAGCATGGCATTTACAGAAGCTCCTGTAAACTTCAGCTTGTCCTSTAGCCAGTTTTTGGGGTGACCCCACTACCCTAGCCCAGGGACTCTGGAACCTTGGACCTCCCTCTGCTCGAGCCTTTCCCAGCTCCTGACTGGGGCCACGTGTCCTGTCCAGTCTATAATTACCCGGACACATTCCTGGGGGGTCACAGGAGTTCTGTGGAGCGGCAGCAGGCGGTAAGGGAGACAAATGCACGGCGCAGCATAACAGGCCACGCAGTAATGCAGGACACTGCATATAGCAAGCGCTTCACTGAGCTGCAAAGCACGCAGCCTGAGCAAGGACACGCGACACGGCGCAAACAGTGAGCAGCAGGGCAGGGGCGGGGGTGGCAMCAATGTCATGAGAGTCAGTATGCCTCGACAGTATGTGGTGCAGGGGAGCATGACATGCAATATTGAAGATGACTAGCAGGATAATGCATCACAATRTGTGACAGGCAGCATGACACATGACAGGCTGTGCACAGCATGTGCTGCCACGCATTGAGCACGTGTGATAGGCCTTTCGCTGGGGGTCAGCAGCTTGGTTGCTGTTGGACCATCAGTAGTTTCAGACATGGGGCAATGGCTGAGGAAGGGGTTGGTTGTATCTGCTATAGGACTGAAGGTCTTAGTGGTGACAGTGGCCTGAGCTATGGGGCTGTGGTGCAGCAATGATGGCTGCGAGTCAGTAGCTTCATTCTTACAGTTCAGAGATGAGGCAGGGAAGAGGATCAGGCTCAGCTATGGGGTAGTGAAATGGGCTGTTGTTCTCACCTATGGAGCTGCAGTTTTGCCAAGAGGCATCAAAATCAGTAACGGAACAGCAGTAAAGCCTGGTAGCCCTGGCTTTGRGTAGAGGCTCTGATGGTGGATCCAGTGGCTTTGCTATGTGGCAGTGCCAGTARCAAGACCCTGTGTCCCCAGCCAGTACTCCTCCAATGCTCCAGAGGCTCCAGCTGTGGAGACAGAACCCTGACATCCTGCTCCATATGTTCCCATAGGCAGGATGTGGGTTGCAGAGGGGCCGGCCCCAGCCCAGTGGAACCTGCGGGATGGGGCTCATGCTGGACACTTCCTGACCATGGCTGACCACCTCCGCACCGCAGGACAGCTGGTGGATGTGGCTGTTGGCCCGGAGGGTGACRTGGCCCATGCTGTTGTCCTGGCCTCCATCAGCTCCTTCTTCCACCGCTTCCTGGAGGGCAGGACCAGACAACTCCGCCAGGATCCCCCACCCCATGTCCCCCTACCACCTGGGGCCACGCTGTGGGGCTGGCGTGCTGTGCTCAGCTTTGCCTATGGGGGAATTGTGCCCCATGGCCGGGAGAAAGAGGTGGAGGAGGCGGCCCTGGCCCTGGGTGCCCCCCGGCTGGTGGCYGCCTGTGCCCTGCGTCTGGAGATTGACCCCCACAAAGAAGGTCCTGAGCCCCTGGAGGAGCAGTGGGAGACGCTAAGAGCCATGGAGCAGCTCCATGCCAGTGGTGTGGGCTGCGACCTCCAGCTCCAGGCAGGAGAYGAGGTCATCCCAGGTGAGCAGGGGGTGGGGATCCCCCATGAGGGGCTGAGGAGTGGGAGCAGGGCACTCTGGGAGAGCCAAGTCCTCTGGTGAGGATAAGGAGGCTGCAGCTGCAGGYGAGGATCAGGCTCTGGGGGTGCTCCCTTTGGCAAAACTGGGGCTTTGATGGGCTCAGGGCCAGGACGCCTGAGTTCTGGGGCTGCATAGAGCAGAGGCTCTCCTGCTGCCTCGCACCATTATTCCTCCTTCCTCCTAGTTCAGCGMCTGGCCCTGAGCTGCTCCTGTGACTTCTTCCGGGCCCTCTTCACCTGCCCCATGCGGGAGGCCACCCATGATCCTGCTGCCCCGCTGGTCACTGGGCTGTCCCCAGCCGAGCTGCGTCTCCTCCTCTCCTTTGCCTACACAGGAGCTGTAGCAGGGACATGGCCCATGGTCTTGGAGGCAGCTGAGACCTCCCTGCGCTACCAGGCCTGGGGACTCCTCACTCTCTGCATGGATGTTTTCACCCATGGCCTGACCCCAGAAACTGGCCCTGATGTGCTGGCCTTCGCTGTGGCTTATGGGCTGGACGAGGTGGTCCATGCAGCAGAAAACTACATCTTGGCCACCTTCCCCAGCGTGGTGCTTACACCAGCCTTCCTGGAGCTTCCTGCACACCTTCTCATCCGCCTCCTCCGCTCTGATGGTCTCAAYGTCCTCCACGAACTGGAAGCCTTGGAAGCAGCATCTCGGTGGCTTACAGCCAACGGACATGGCCAGGAGGATCTAGCCAAAGAGATCTTGTCTTCTGTTCGCTTTGCCCTCATGTCCAGCCTGGAGCTGAAGAAGGTCCCATCTGTGACTGCTGGGATAGCTGACCCAAAGGTCCTCCGCGAGCTCATGGTAGAAAGTTTCGCCCCCACGGCCCAGCTGCCGTGCCGGGTACGTTCTTTGCAAGAGGTGCTGGTGGTTTGTGGTGGAGACAAAGTGAAGGGCAACCTGGCTGCCCGGAAGCCCAGCAGGCACCTCTGGTTTGCCGACCGCTACCTCAGTGCTGTGGGGCTGGTAAAGMAAGTTGAGTGGCGGGCACTGGGACACTTTCCTGATGGCCCACGCTTCCGTCATGCTGTARCTGTGGTGGGCAACAACCTCTACRTCCTGGGTGGAAAGCACTACTATGGGGTCCATGACACCCTAGCCAGTGTCTACAGGTGAGAGCTACAGAGGAGTTGCCGTGTGGCACCAGGACACCATGGGATCATAAGAGGTGTTGGTAGAGCTAGATTTGCCCTGTGGATCCAAGATATTGTGGCATTGCAGCTGATAAAGTGGCCCCAAGATATTCTGGGATGGGTTGGGTGTAGGACTCAGAGATGCCTCCTACTCTGGGGTATTACAGGCTTTTGGGAGCAGTAGCAGGAAGCTCCTACCTGGAGATGCCTCAGATCATTATGGTATCCTCCAGAAGGAGGGGATATTCCCATGCAAGCTGGCCRTGTGACCCCAAGGCATTCTGGGACTGGCAGGTTGTAGGTGGGTTGCTACCCTCAGTTCATGGTATTGTAGGTAACAGGKAGTCTCTTGTCTCTTTGCCTGTCMAACCCAGGTACCAGCCTATGGATGATTCCTGGGAGCGGCTGGCCAGTATGACATGTGGGCGGAGCTACTTTGCTGCTGTGGCACTTGGGAATTTCATCTATGCCCTGGGGGGCAGCTCAGGGGAGCTCTACTGCACAGATACTGTGGAGTGCTATGACCTGGCCAATGACACTTGGAGGTGAGGTTGCTCCAGCAGATGCCTATCTCCCCTTYTCTCTCGGAGCCCCTTGCCTTGGCCACGGTGCCCACTGAGTGCTTTGGGTCACTAAGCCTCCAGTGGAGGATGGAACTGCAGTGGTATTTGGGAAAAGTCTACTGGGTATGAACAACTACGTCCCTTGGGGTCTGGGTGTTGGCTAGTGTTGCCTAGTGGGTGGCAAATGAGTTTTTGGCCAGCAGTGTGTTCATTGCACATCTCATTGGCCATCTGCCAATGAGACAAGTAGTTTGATTCCTCTCACTGGCAGAACGTTCATGGAGTGATGGCCAATGCTGTACATTGAGGGAGCCTGTTGTAGGTGACCAATGGTGTGGATACTACTAAGTGTTTAACAGTGATACCCCTTGGGCATCCATCCTGTGTCTGCTGATGTTGTCCACTGGGACTCATTGGTTATTGGCAAATGTTGCCTGCTGAGTGGTCAATGAAGCCATGGCTCACCAGGGAACCCCAGGGTAGTCAGTCACTGCATGGCAATCCTGCTTAACCTGTCCTTCACCCCTCCCTCTCTCGTTGCCCAGGAGGTGCCAGCCYCTGCCAATGGCTCTGTGTGGGCATGCGGCATGTGCCCTGGACGGTGCGCTCTACGTGTCGGGTGGCTGTGACGAAGCATACCAGTGTCAGGCATCCTTGCTCCGCTATGTCCCCGGTGCCCCTGTCACACGCCTGGCCCCCATGAATGGCGAGAGAGCTGGCCACGTTATGGAAGAGGCAGGTGGGCAGCTCTATGCAGCCGGGGGCCTGTGTCAGCGTGCTGGGCRCACTGGCTACAGGGACCAGCTGACCTTCGAGGTCTACAAACCCAAGCAGAATATCTGGGTCCTTCTCAGCCCCCTGCCCCGTGCACATGTAGTTGGGGGTGCCGCTGTGCTGGGCGGGGAACTGCTTGTACTGGGKGGGTATAGTCACGAGACCTATCAGGACACGCACTTGATCCACGCCTACCAGCCGGCTGCCCGGCGCTGGATCACCCGGGGCACCTTGCCCCATGCCTACACTGACCTACAAGCCTGTGTTCTCACTGTACCCCCTGCCCTGCGTGGCCCCAGCTGCCTTAAGGACCCCTTGAGATCAAATAAAATAWCAACTCCCAATAATTCTTAGGGTATACTTAGCTTAAAAGCTCTGCACCTCGTACTGGGATACCCGGGTTACATCCACAGGTACATCTATGGGACAAAAGTGTCCACTAGGTTCTTTCTGTGGTTTCCAGCAATGCTTCACCCTCAGGATATATGAACCTGTGGATCATAAAGATTCCCCACACTATAGCCCTGTGCCTTCAGGAATACTCAATCCCCTTCTCTGAGAACCTTCACTAGCAGCTGGGCASATTCCCCCCACAACTGGGCTGAATAAAAGTGCTTCCTGAACTCTCTCTGGGTCTTGTTTTTTTCTGGTGGGGAACCTAGACATCCAGGTGCTTCCAAAAAGGAGCAGGAGGAGGGCAGGAGACCAATGACCTGGGTGWCCAGGGTGGGTGGTGCTGGGCACTGCATGCTTGGGTTCACTGGGCAGGAGGGTGTAAATGTGTGTCTCAGGCCTGAGAGGGATCTTAGAGTGCACAGGGGATCCTGAGCAAATAAAGTCCTGGGGCTTCCAGGATTTGGGGGGGGGTTGATATCAGGGTAGATAGAGTACAACAGCGGGTCCTGGGGACTTTAGCGTTCCTGGGTGGTTTTGCTGGACCTTGTTCACCTTTCAGTGAGATAGATAGATAGATTAGATAGATAGAT
>NW_026623525.1:933316-958339 GCF_030028575.1 Malurus melanocephalus
TGTCTGTCCTCTACTGTTGGGGGCCTTCAGATTGTGCTAGCACTGGAGCTGCTTGCCTCATTGTTGTCCCAGGAAACAGGGATAGAGAGGATGATGTAGGTGGAGGACAGCATCAGACAGACAAGTGCCTGCTTGCAAACACATTAAATTCATGTCCATGGACACACTTGGACCCCAGATCTTTACCAGCAGACACACTCATGCAGGCCAAGCACAGGCACACATTCCAACCTGTGGATCCTGTCGTTAATCTGGTAGAAGATCATGCTGACTTACAGCAGTTTGACAATACATTTGTGGTAATTAGAACTGGACCTGCATCTCAGGCTAGAAAAGTGATTCATAGGATCCAGCTGCTGCGTTTATGCACCAGTGCTGGGGCCAGCCATTTGACCCCCGCCAATGGTGACCACTGTCTCCTTCTCACACTTCCCCAAATGTTTGAGTGGAATCTAGACATGTAGTCACAAAGTTTAGCCAGCTCCTGAGTGCTTTGTCCTAGTGTAATCTCTTACAAGTCRTATCTGTTGCCCTTCAAAGGGCATGCAGAGGCACCAACAGTTGAACTTTCCTTATTAACTGRCAGGGGAATGCTTTTCCCATGTGATTCAGTACCACAGGGAAGAATCAYGCATTTGGGGCTAAAGTTAGGAATCCAAGTGTGCAGTTTTGGGCATCAAAATACAAGAAGGCTCTAAAGCTATTAGAGACTATCCGGAGGAGGCCACAGAGATGAGGAAGGGTCTAGAGGGGAACAGTATGAGTAACAGTTGAGGGCACTTGCCTTACTCAGATTGAGCCTGGAGAACATTGAGGAGAGACCTTATAGGGTAGACCTCCCCTGAGGGAAAGCAGAGGGGCAGTTCTGCTCTCTGCTCTCTGGGACCAGGGACAGGAGCCAAGGGAATGGCAGGAGCTGTGTCATGGGGGTTTGGAATGAATATTAGGAAAAAGCTCTTCCCCCAGAGGGTGGTTAGGCACTAAACAGGCTCCCCAGGGAATGGTCATGGCTCCAAGGCTGCCAGAGCTCCAGGAGTGTTTGGACAATACTCTCAGGCACAGGGTAGGATTGTTGGGGTGTCAGTGCAGGGTCAGGAGTCAGACTTGATCCTCAGGAGTCCCTGCCAACTCAGGATATTCTAGGATTCTGGGATTTCACWGACTTTTCTTCCCTGTCTTCTCTATTCCAAGTACTCAAGACAAATTTCTCATTCACTGTGCCCTGCCAGGACTATGACAGGTCCCATGAAATCAAACCAGCAGCCCTTTGAAATTCAGGCACAGAATATTTATTATGTGATTAAGAACYTGGCACTGAGTGGCAAGTGTATCACATCTTTGTGTACATCATTTGAACAGAAGCAGTTGTGACACAGAGCACAGTGTAAGTTCTGCTTGCCCTCCCTCACCCCAAAACCAGGCAGCGGCAATCCCAGGCTATCACTGACCAGTTTAGGATATTATCTTCCCCTGCCAAATACCCAAGTAATTATTTTGGTTCTGGAAACCTCAGGCTGTTTGAGAATACTAGAGGAAGGAGCTGGATGGCTTCCTCCTAGGCAAGTAGATCTTTCTCTTGTAAAAAGGCTTGTGAAGCAAAGCCGTGACTCTCCATCTCTTTCTCTGAGAGTACAGAAACATTTACATGGTGTTACCTGCATATTTCACTCTGACATCACCGATGGCTTTGACACCTCTGTCCAGGCTGTAAGCAGATGGGGTCTTCAGGAAGCCAAGGCCTGTGGCCATCAGCTTCCTGGAGAAAGGCTTGACTGATGTGTGCCGAGGACTGTGGTGAACCCACAACTCCTTTGTGGTGCAGAAGGAGTAATTTGCAGGAGGACTGCACTGGATCCCCAAATCTTTAATGGTGCAGTAGGTAACCTCAGGCCACAACTCTACTTCCTTGATCGTACAGAATACGGGGCGCTGGAGGGGGCTGTTGAAACTGCTGAGATGCATCACAGGGCTTTCTGCTGRCTCCCTCCATCCCAGCAGTGGATACTGCACCTCTCGGGTCTGCAGGGACTGGAGCCATGATTGTCCCACCAGACACATCCATGCCAGCCAGCCTGCTAGAGCCAGCACGGTCAGGATCAGCAGAGCCAAGGAAGCCAGGCAGAGCACCCAGTGCAAGAAGCAGCAGTGCCTCAGCACCCACTGCCCCCACTGCRGAGCCTCCTCACCTGCCTGCAAAYGCAGCACAGGTACAGCCCGTCCTGGGAGGGAGCATGGGCAGAGGGGAGGAGGAGCAGGTACGGGGGAACATGCAGGTTGGGTGAARTGTGTGGTGTCCAGGGGAGGTGGTGGTGTTGGGGCATGAGTGGAAAGCATGGTGTTGGCCGACATCGGAGGAGGAGATTGAGATCTAACAATGGAAGAGGCCTCTAGCATGGCAATAGAAGGCACTGCTGTGGAAGTGGTGGGCAATGTGCCAGTGGACCCCATGAGACTGGCATAGGTAGTGCTGGCAGCAAGGGTGGTATGGGGATATCCACTGGTGCTAGGAGGGCTGCTGCTCATCGTGGTTGGCAGTGAGGTGGCAGAGTCAAAGGTGGAGGGTCTTTGCAGGACGATGGTGGTCGCAGCAGTGAAAATGGTGGCAGTGCTGGGGGTCTGTGTGGGTGTCGTGGTGGGACTGGCTGGTRCAGGAGTGGTGGTGCTGGGAGCTCTGATGCTTGTTGGGGAAAGAGTGGAAGTACAAGGGCTGCTGAAGGAAGGTCTGGTGAGGGCAGGAGGGAGGCCAGGTGAGGTAGCAGTACTGGGCATGGTAGTGTGCTCTTTGGGGATGAATGGATGTGGCAGAAAGGTGGTAATGGTTGTCTTTTCCATTATTTCTTCATCATAATTATATTCATCGCCTCCTTCCTCATCTATATCCAACACATTGCTGCAGTTGAGCTTGAGGTGAATGATGGGCTTCTGCTGATGCTCAGCAGGGCTGTGGCACACTACCTTCTCRGGTGCAACCTCTACCTTTGTTTCCTCCAGGCCCCGCTCGTGCTGATAAACACTGTTAGAATTCTGGTTGATCCAGATCTGCAGGTAGTACAGGTCACAGTCGCAACGCCAGGGGTTGTCTGTGAGGAAAACATACATGAAGAGGCGYCCCTTTGGGAAGAAGCCGATGGGCAGGCTCTGCAGGCGGTTCCCTGAGAGCCAGAGCGTGTCCAGCTTTTGCAGGTCCTGCAGCAACTCCTTGGGYAGGTCCTCCAGGAGGTTGTCTGAGAGGTCCAACTCCTTGAGTGCCCTCAGCCCTKCAAAGGCCTCCTCGGGCAGCTGCCGCATCTGATTCCCTCGCAAATCCAGGTCCTGCAGCTGTGGCACTGTGTGGAAAGCCTTCGGGGCCAGTGTTGTCAGGTTGTTGTGGGCCACAGCCAGGCGGGTGAGCGCAGGCAGGCCCTGCAGGTCAGGTAGAGACCGCAGCTTATTGTGGGAGAGGGTCAGCTCCTTCACGGACGGCAGCAGGGCCCCGGTGTCCAGAGACTCCAGCTTGTTGTTGGCCAGGTCAATGTCCTGGAGCTGGGCMAGAGGCAGGAAGGCGGTGGTGGAGAGGGACACCAGGCGATTGTCACTGAGCAGCAGRATGCCTGTGTCCACAGGCAGGTGAGGGGGCACTCCATCCAGAGCCTGCCCCGTGCAGTTCACCTCCAGGAGATCCTTGACCTTGTTCATCTCGGAGGGACAGGGCTGGGCTGGGGRCAGCAGGGCTGCCAGAGTGACCACGATAAGGACAGGGATCTGCATGGCCTGGAGAGGGAGAACCGAGAGGTGTGGGTGCAAGCAGGCATGCACCTACACATTGCCTTTCTTCMAGTGCAAGCCATTTGCAGCAGAACTGACATCCCCTGCTAGACCCTCCGGCACCCTCTGAGCTCTGCAGCTCCTCCCTGGGATGGTGGAAGGGAGAGATAAATCCCACATGTACTGCCATCTTGTTCTTGGCAAACAGCAGATGATACTTTGGCCCTTTTGCTCGCCTTGTTCTCTTCCCTGGTGGGGAGAACATGGCTCATCAGCCTGCACACAGCAATGCCTTCTCCATTGGGATGGTATTGCTGCCCTCACCATTGTAAAATCCACACCTCTGCAGTGTTCATGTCCCAGAATACCCACACCCGGTCCAACACAGACAAATTGTGTGCCAGAAGAATGTCTCCAAACTAACTTACTCTTTTACCCAACATCAGCTTAATCCTCTGCCAGATTTGGAGGGCAGGAGCATGAATCATGTGAAAGGAGCTTCCTGTGCACGGATATGGTTCCCATAAGCATCCAGGCCCCTGTGAACACTGACTCACCTGCAGAACTTCCAGCGTTTGTTCTCTCGCTGCTCTGCCTCCTCCTGCCCACCACCCAGGCAGTGCTCTGGGGCAGTGCTAGCAGGGATCTGCCCAGCTCTTTATCAGCACCCRCAGCTGTGGGAAGGGAGCTGTGGTTTCCTGAGCAGCCAAACCCATCTCCTGTCCTTTTGCATAGCCCTCACTTGGACTGCTCTGCCATATCACCATCTTTCCTTGCAAAATGCCAACAAGGATCAGCAGGCATTCCCCCAGCAGCAAATGGTCATTGCCCACTGCAGCCTGCATGGATACTGGTTGTTCTGCTGCTCAAGCCAGTTTTCCCCTTAGTATTTGCAGCAGAAAGAGCGCTTGCAGAAAATAATTCCATTGGCTTCTTGAGAGGAAATGGGCAAGAGCATCGGCCACGGCTTCTGAGRAGGGCCTGAGGTGGTAATAAAAGGACTCCATGCCCGTGATGCTGGAGAAGCTCTTGCATCTGGACACAGACCCAGCTGGACCAGGATGCCTCAAGGCTCAGGATATCTCTTGCTGTCCATGATAGGAGTGGGATGAGCTGAGGTTCTCCTTCCCTAGCAACTRTAGTTTAAAACCCTCTTCTCCAGATTGCTGTTCCAGATTGGCAAGCCTGTGAGTGAAGATGCTYTTTGCCTTCACTCTGACAGAGTGGACAGACAGATGACAGATGGACTCCATCTGCACTCAGCAGACCAGGCTGTTCAGAGCAATCCAACTGTCTGAAGTAGCCAAACCCCTGCTTGTGGGGCCAGTCCTGTAACAGTTTGTGGATTCCCCAGATTCAAGTGTCTCTTTTGAACCCCTTCCCTTTGACTGGGAAGATGAAGAAAAAACAACCTGTGCTCCAGAATCAGCAGATGCTGCTCCCAGGGCTCTATAATCCTTCTTGATGCTGCTCAGACTGCTCTTGACTGTATTACTGGCACCCACATGAAACAACAGCAGCAGGTAATGGTAATGGACTGTGCAAAGCATGGTAGTCYCTCAGTGACATCTCTGAGTCCATGGTAAGCAGCATAAACTAGAGAGTGCAGCAGGTCAGTAAATAGTGCCTCTGTACCTCTCAAAAGATATAGAGGCACTATTAGTCTCTTCTTATTTGTGCTGATTTTTATATGGGGAGCAGATTATGCTGCCTTACTTGTTGTTATAAGGGGAGTAGATAGGGCTGCCTCACTCATCTCCAGTGCCTCTCCTGCTTGGTCATTCCTGCAGATCAGTGAAAAGTTCTGCAAGAGCATCTCTGGCTTTGGGGGAAGACTGTTCTTCCTGCAGGTCCTTGCTGTTCTAAGTTTCCATTCTTCACATCAGCCATTCTCCCTTCTGTGTGTGCTTTTTTGGTCCTCTTCCCTTCCCTGTGTGTCACCGGGGGAATCTCTTGGTGTTTGGTTTTGGGCTGTGAGTCTGCTGCAAATCGTGCTTGGAACCAGCACACTCTCTCCTTGGGAAAGAACTCTTTCTCAGCCTCCCTGATACTACACAGCCTGTYCATTGCCTCTTGCCTGTCTCAGGGMCTTGCCWCAGGTGCTCCTCCACCTGGACACATCTTTTTCAGGGAGGYCTGAATAGAAATATCAATTCACTTCCTGCAATGAGAGATCCACACGGCAGCCTCTGCATTTGGCAGCTCTGTCTGGATGGAGGCACTGGTGGTAACCAGGGTGGATGGTGCAGACCTCTGCATTGGAGTTGCAGCCTTTGCTATTAAAAGAATGTGCACCATTCTGCCTTGGGAGTCAGGCAGGAGAAATGTCTTCAGCCTGTCCAGATGGTCGCTGGAAGACAGAGATTAGATGCAAGTAAAAAAAGGTATGTACAGTAACTACAGTGGGGTACTCATCTGCAGAGGCACTTCCCTCTGCCATGGTRTCTTAATCTATAATTAGAAGAAAYGGAGTTTGAAATGATACCTACAYTSACAAYAGCAATTGTAATGSCATCTGTGTCTGTCTACAAGGCACCTGTTACTTAATCTTGGAAWAGAAATTGTTCTTAATAATATTCTTGCCTTCTTTTAGTTCTATTTGTCTTTTTTTTACTCTCCCTTGTCCAAACAAGGGTCTTTGTAAACTGAGACAGGAGGTGTCATTTTAACTAGAGCCTCCAATTCCCAGGTTTTTTTTCTTTTTAGTTTTCATTTTTACAGTCAGATAAACCCTGTCCTCTGGCTGTTCCATTTCCTAGACCCAATTGTTGGGGTCTAGGAATTTTTCTAATTTTTAAATGAATGGTTTTAATCAACTTCTAATTATTAAAAAATAATTATAACCAGTATATAAACTAAAAGTAGTGTGTTAGTCTTAAATCACTTTTTGCAAGCATGTAGCAAAGTTGTCATATGCTCCTTGTATGGGAACACAGCTTGGAAAATTACTGAAATGTTATATTTCACTGAACTAACTCTGATATGTTTCAATGAAAAAGGCCTTGTTGAAGCTGGACATCTAGAATGCAGAATTTATGACCTACGAGACCTTTTGCAGAAACCAGAAGATAAACAGGAGAGTGACAGAGACTCAGTTGGAAAGTTCCTACTGGAGGAAAAAGATACTACAAAGACTAAAAATAGGGACAAATTAGCATAAGAAGCAAGAAATCAACAAATAATAGAAGATAGAGTGCAAATTAATGAAAGAGAATTATGTAATTTAGAGCCAATGAACATGAATTTTTGTTTGCTAACAATATATAGAGAAGTAAAAAAGTTTTGTATCAATGTCTGTATGGAGGCTGGAATTTTATTGGCACGCACACCCGTCCAGACCAAGAATAATGTAATGCCTTACTTGTTAACACTGAAAAGACAGTGTTACAGGGTTTTATTTATCCCAACAATGTTGAGGGATTTAGTAGCACAAGGATAGCAGAAGCATGCTGACAAATAGCRCTGGCTTGCCCCTGTTTTTTCTGTTTTATATATTGTCTGGCTCACATCTGTTTGCCCACTGCTGAGGTAGTGGTGTCACTGCAAAATGAAAGTGCAGAGTGTGTTCTCTGGTGGGGTTTGGAGATACAAACACTGGCTCCACTGCAGTTGTTGGTGGCTCCTTATCCTCTTCTGCAAGAGAGTAGGGCAAGGCTGTAGTCAGGTCCAKGTTGAAGCTGCTTAAGTGTCAGAGGCACTGAATGGGCTTCTTTTGGTCCTGTCCAACAAATGCAGTATGGGCTGTGAGTGTGTTGTAGGAATCATTTCAGCTGGAGCTGTTGCTAGGCCAGCAGCAGGGTGGAGGGGCATTGCTGGGTCTCTYCTCTCTGTGATCCATGGTGTGTCCTCCTGCCAGCAACCAGAAAAGAGCCTGCCTGAAGCCTCACATAGCTCTGATGGGCTGTACAAAGCCCTGGAGCCTTCTGCCTGGGCAGTGAGTGCTTGTGCATCCTTCCCTTGTAGCAGTGTCCCCCACTGGCTGATGTCTCTCCTGTATTATAGGGGAGGGGAACATGTYGTTGTGGAGGGGGACAAACCCCATRCATGGTGTGGCATTGAGTGTATTTGGTCTGAGCAATGCTGAGCCCTGATGTTCTGTAYGTGTACATTCTGTTGTGGTCTCCACAGAATTGTGCAATGCTRTTAACACATTCAACAGGATCTGCCATGTTCAATGCATATGGAATGCTATAGGTAGCACTTGTGTCTGTTAGGAAAATTAATCCACAAACACCAGAGGTTCATGTCCAAAAAGGAGACAGAGGAGTCCYGTAACTTTAATCAAATAAAGGGAGAGGCCATGGGACATTTCCATGGGRTCTCTCAAATCATTAATGGATGCAGCCTCCTTTTTATCCTYATTTCCCGGCTGCATTTCCCTCTGTCTTTCCCCAGTGGCTGAGGTACTGAGAGGTACAGACTTCCCAAATCATCTAATACAGACCTCCTTCTCATGTGCATTCCAGCTCCCCCCTGCCTTTGTTCTTTTGCATCTCTGCTCTTTTTCTCTCAGTCCAGGGATTTAGCACRGCCTTSGGTGAGTAACAGTCTGTGTCAATTAGTGGAATTCCTATGGATTTTATGGYTCCTCCCATTGCTYCTTTCACAAATCAGCATCTGGCTGYATCGACCAACAGGCMCCACCATTTGTTGTAAAGWCATCCCYCTCTCATTYATTTCATGTCCAACASCCCAGTGCAGAGAGCAKAGCAGATGCAGRTGTTGAAGKTTACGTTGCCATAGCAGACTATTRCAGAGGAGAAGAGCCATTGCAGAGGTAYCATTGCAGATGGAGACACCATTATAGACCCCACTGAAAATGCAGATGCTACGTCAGACACCAGTGCAGATGCAGAGCTGGCAGGGAACAGACTGGCCTGASTGAATAGAGAAATTTGGCTGGAACTTAGGGAGAAAAAGAGAGTTTATCACCTCTGAAAAAAAAGGCACAGAACTCAGGAGGACAATGATGATGTTGCGAGGTTATGCAAAGAAGCAAGTTAGAAAGGCAAAAGCCCAGATACAAATTAATCTGGTGATTGCCATAGAAGAAAACAAAAGGTGTCTACAGATACATCCCCCTAATTAGTTTAAGTCCTTCGAGTGATCTTTCAGATGATCCTGATCTTCAAATGTCAGCAATCTGGGCATGCAGATGGGTTAGCACATTTGTTTTAGCACTCTTATGAAGCCCTCAGCACTTTTGAACCTGAAATGATTTTGCTCTTTCCTTCACCTTCCTTCCCTAAAAGAGGAAAATAAACCCAATGAGTAAAATCAGGACATTTTGATGCAGAGAGATTGTCCAGAAAGAGCATTTGGCTTCAGGAGCATGCAGAGAAATAGGACTCAGAGTGACRACCAGTCCCCATGGAAACCTCTTGCTCCTTTTGTTCTGCCAGATAACACTGGCCAAGCCCCAGGCACCTGCAGCCATTTGCCACTGGGGTGGTTTTGCTCTGTCTGGTTTTTTGGTGGTGGGGGATGGGACCAAGAAGCCACAAAGATGGCTCCTGTGAGGAAGTTCTAGAAGCTTTCTCCTTCTTCTGCAGCAAAAGGACCCCTGCCCCCTGTGTTTTAGGGCCAATCCATTGTGGCTCTGAGGTTGATGGACAGGCTGCTGGTCAGGCCTGGGCCAATTGAAAACGCTGGTCATACCTCTGTGATGACGTATGGTCTTGTATTTAAGAAGAATTCTATTGTATTTAAGAAGAATTCTATTTAAGATTGGGCAGCCACCGTTAGTTCTTAGGTTGTTAGTCCCATCCCCTGCACAGGGGGAGGACGGAGGGGGAAGGTGAGGAGATGTAAGAAAGATGGAGACCCAAGATCACAGGAAGGAGGAGAAGAAGAGGGGTGTTTCTTGTGGTGCTCAGCCATGGAGGAAAAAAACCTGTTCTTGAATGTGACTGTCTTCTGTGGGAGACTTGCAAAGAAAGAGAGACCCTGCATTGGCCTTGGAGGGCTGGACTAATTCATTAGCCCAGGGAGGAGGGGATAGAGGTTTCCCCCCTCACCCCCCCTACATCTGGAGTGCGTGGATTGCTAAGAACAAACTGTATTTTTGCCAAGAGACTTTGAGGGAGAGCAGCCTTGCTTTTGGAATTAAGCCAGTCTGGCCTTGGAGAGTTTCTTTTCCTGTACGAGATAAAAGTTTGGATCCCATGCCACCAGCAGTTATACACTGTTCTAGGGAAAAGAACCTCCACAGCTTGGAGCTGCAAGAACTCTTCTCCTATGGCTCTGGACAACCATAACCATAGTCTGATCTATGTTGGAACTCTCATCCCCTGCCCACCATGTGTGCAGAAAGGCATGGAGGGGTGTGGGGGGAGGATCTGGGAGACACAGGTTCACAGAGGGAATAACAGGTGTCTTAAAATGTCCATTTTTTTCTCCTCCTCGTAAACTTTCCCTCCGTGCCTGTTGTTTTTTCCCTCCTCCCCTTTCCCCGCCTTCATGTAGTACTATTCTTAGTAGTCTTTAGTAATAAATCTATTTTGCAACTTAAGTTTTCCAGCCTGTTTGACCATTTCATGGAGAGTGAAAATCTTTCTCTCAATGTCTTATCTTATCCAAAGGCCATAAGTCTTGGTGTTAATTGGGTTTTTTGCTTTCCTCTCTGCCTCTCCAGGGGTGTGGGGGAACCGTCGTGGGTGCTTTGGCTTGGGGCCAGGGCTCAAACCACGACAGCCATGCACAGCTCCTCCAGTGATGACACATGTTTAAACAAAACAATACAGCCCTAGAGATTTTGTCTGCTCACCTGCAGGTAAGGAAGATCTGATTTCCCCATTTCATTTTTGTGCCTCAACAAAAAATGTTGTGAGATTCAGAGGAGAGCCCTGAAATCAAAGGAGTTTTCAACTGCACATTTTCACATGATTGTCTTAAACAAAACAGAATTTGGATCCTRTTATTCCTTTCTGCCTGGAATAGTCCCATACCTTGTCTGAAAGATACTGTATGTCTGGCTGAGGACAGCCCAGTTGTGACCTTTCCTTGGAACAGTACCCTTGGAAAACTGCTTTGCTGTGTTGTTTTCAAACCTATAACTGCAAGATAGCTCCTTGATGGGTTGAAGGGAATTTCCTGGCTGTGGTAAAACCATCCAGCTTCTGTACCCCCATTTTTCAAGACTAACAGCACAACCTGGGTGGGAGAAACTCATATCCGACCTTGGGGACAAGAAAGGAACACAAGCATCAGCCAAGGGATCTGCGTCCCACCAGGAGCACTCTCCCCATGTTCTGTGACAGCAGAGCCCCAGTGCATGTTCCCACAGGGAGAATCAACTTCTAACATTTCCTCATTTCCTGGGAATTCCTGAAGCCATTGAGAGCTAAATCTCTGTTCTCTGMATCACATCATTCAGCTACCAAAGGTCAGGAGGCTCATTCTTAATGAAAACAAAATAACTCACCAGGCTAGTATCAGATGTGGATTGAGGGAGCACAAAAGAAGGATCAGAGAGCACCCACATGCAGAAAGGATAATGTATTAATGTATACTTGTCCACTGCCATGGCCTCTGCAAAAGGCACTGCCCATTCCAGTTTCCACCCACCACTGAGCTCTCTYATGTTTGCACTATACTTTTAAGACATTTTAAGTTCTGTGCCTAATGGGAACCCCCATGGTAAGTCTGGAAACACCCCAGAATTTATTCCAGATTGTCAGCACATCTGCAGTCAGAGATGGAGCGGCAGCCAGATCCATTGTCTTTGGGGATTCACAGAGTTGGTGTTTTACAGGTTTTAGAGTGTAACAGAAGTGAAAGCAATTTCAGTCAGATCACAAGACAGCCTCCTGAATTAGGTGACTCTCCTTTACTGACTTTTGACACCATTTTCCTCTGGGCATTCAAACTATTAATAAAAATAGATATTTTGCTGCTTGTATTTGTTTAACAAACCTGAAGATTTATTGAAAAGTGCTGTTAGTGTGGTGAGACAATAAARGCTCAAAGTTACATGTAAAATTTCGCTTTAGATCTGTAAAGTTATTCTCTGAAGTGCCATGTAATCACATATTAATATCAATTTTTATGAACAAACTGATTTTTTTTTCTGAATTTGTGTTTTTCCAGAATATTCCAATGCTAATGCCTTGATCTTGAAGAATTCCTCAGTGATCCTAAGGAGAGTCCCGGCTGGAGCAGACCAGAAGCTACAGGAGAATCCATGAAGCACTGAATTTCTTTTGAGAGTTTTCAGTGTGTGAACTTTTYATATGGATATTAGTTTACACAGGCATTCAGACACCACCTTGCTAATTTTTGTTGTCATGGGGTGGACTTTAATGTATCTGTCCYAAAGGAGACTTACATTTTCAGACAGTTCAAACAGCAAAAATGATGACTTTAAAAATGATTCTGAAAGGAATGAGTGTGTCTTTACTAAGAGTCTGTGTAAGCCTGCTTGTAGGTACATTACCAATRGAAAAGGAATTGTTGCTCATCCAAGGCCATATTAAGTCCCTGAATTTAAAGAAGAGCAAACAAAATGGGGGCGTGCAGGCGTGTGTGGTGTGTGTGTGTGGTGTTACATGTTAAGGGGGTCATGCAGTAAGCAATTCAAGAAGTCTGCACCTCTTGAGTACTTCAGCCAATGGGGAAATACAGAGGGGAATGTGGCCAGGGAAATAGGATTAAAAGGAGGCTGAAATAGGATTAAAAGGAGGCTGCATCCTCCAGTAATTTGAGGAACTCCAAGAGAAATGCCCCATGGCCTCTGCCTTTATTCAAATAAAGTTATGGGACTCCTCAGTCTCTTTTTTGGACATAAACCTCTGGCATTGTGCTTTTTTTCATGCAATTTTGTTGGGTTTAGTCTTGGGGTTGATTTTGCTGAGACCCAAGTTGCAGATCCTGTTTTCTCTATGTCTTGGTTTAAGGCAATGTAAGAGGTGGATGCTCTCAAATTAGTTCCTCCCCTTACGGTTTTAAGCAATCACTTTCCACCAATAAGGAGAACCGAATATGAGTAGATACAGTGAAAAAAATAAGTCTACTACCAGAAGAGCCTGATTGTCAGTGTTTTTCCATTTCTTGCATTTTGGGGAGGCAGGGGGATGGGGTATATGGATTTGTGCTAAGAACAGGGTTTATAGCACAGGGATATTTTAGTTAAAGCCCTCTCATTATTTGGGTCACAATCTGAATCCCAATGGCAAACAAAAAAAGAAAATTAAAAAATATTTTTTTTAAAAAATCCACCCCAAACCACATTTTTAGTGTCCAAAAGATTATTTTTCAGATTATTTTTCAGGCGCAAACACTATTTATATGATCCCTCATAAAGAGGGAGAACTGCACACATGTAAATCACCAGAATGTATTTTTGGGAGAACAGTCAATTTAAAGTCCAAACCCACATTTTTAGGCTATAAAATTGCTAAATTGCTAAGAAGCAAATTATTATTGCCAAAGTTTACACTTTCATAGTTCAAAGACACATTTAGAGAGCCCAAAGCATTATTTCCAAGGCCCAAGGTCCAAAGCCTCATTTGTGAGTCCAAAGGCTCAGTTTTGGCCCCAAACCTTCCTTTTTAGTTTCCAAAGCATCAATGCTGGGGACCAAAGTGCCTCTTTAGAATTCAATCTGCATTTTGGCCATCACAAATCCTTTTTTAACACTGCAAAGACCCATTTCCTCATGCATTTATGAGTAAAGGGGTCCCAAGAGACAATGGGGAGGGCAAAAGTGCTCATCCTTCCCTCTCTGTGGGTGTTCCCAGTGGGAAGCACAGTGGGAAGCACATCAGCTCCAACAGTCTGTCTGTGGTTGGCTCAGCTTCAATAGCTTTTTGGGCAAGCTGAARTATTTCTACCTACCAGCTGTGACACTTGGGACAGAGAGCTGCAGGTTTTAGAGGCTGCAGAACGCCTTTCAGGGCTTCTGCCACTGTGGATCAATCCCCAGCATGAGGCAAACCAAGATAGATGGTCTTTCTGGGAGAGGATGGAGCCCACTGTCATGATGCCACTATCACCCCCAGAGGTACAGAAATCTGCAGACACCACAGGACTGCTGCCAGGACCCACCATGCAGCATTTTGAGACATAACAGCTGTCCTGAGGATGTCTCTGTCCTGGGCTGCTGACAGCAGTGACACACTGGCCAAATCCAGGGCTACTAGGAGAGTTGAGAGCTGGCAGATGCAGAGCATAACCTGGTTTTTCTTTGCTTTCCAGAGCAAATGATTGTCTGGGACACAGTGATTGGCTACATCCAGCAACATTCCTGCTCTGTAAGTTAGGACAACACCCATATCCTCCTCATCCTCACAGAGAAGTGGGCAGTCCCATAACCCTGGAGCATAGCCTGCAGTTCCTCTTGCTCTCTGAGGAGAGCAAGAAACCCACCTCAAAAGGTCCCACTCCACTTTTGGAGACCACCTCCAAAATTGAACATGCTCAGGGATTGCTCCGACACAAAAGGTAACAGAACAGAAGGTTGTTGCTGGCATTTRGCTCCCCTGGCCAGCCTAAACCTTCATTTCTTAGGGGTGGAGAAGAACCACTAGGTTCTAAAGGATCATTTGTGCTATCTCACCTATTAATTCTTTCCATGCCTAAAGCCTCCATTTTAGGGCCATAATCCTCATTTCTGAGCTTTGAACATGTTTTATATTACCTTTTATYGGCTGTTGGACCTGATTTGGAAGGTTCAAAGTTCTATTTGTAGGGTCTCATTTGTAGAGTCTAAAGCCTTCTTTAGAAAGTCCAAAAGATCTTCTGGAGTCCAAACCCGCATTTTCGCTTCCGTGGATCTCCTCTCTGGGACCAAAATAAATGTGGCTCTATACTCTGCAGATAAAGCTTTGGACCTTCTAAATAGGACTTGGAGTCTCCAAAATGATGCTCTGAGCCCTTCAGATGAGTCTTGGGGTTTCTGCCTAAACAAGGTAATTTTGGACTTAAGCCAATGAAACTGTAGTTCCTAAAAAAAAGACTAAAATATATGGATACTAAAAGAATAGCCTTAAAAAGGTGATTTTACATCATATAAATATTTTTTTTAGCTTCCAAATGAGGCTTTGGGCATGAAGAATGTAAGGCTTTGAGCCCTCAGTGAGGAGTTTGCACACTAAAATGAGSCTGTGGATTCTAACATGCTCCCCTGAGAGGTGAATTCCACGGAATCCTGGTGCTAAAAAGCCAGGATGAGAGAGCCAGGGTGAGAGAGAAGCTGGGCAGGGGCCTAGCAACCAGCCAAGACCACCCAGCACTGTCTCTGAAGGTGTTCTTTGGTATTGCTAATTCAGGGTTAGCCTGAAGTGGACCTTCAGGGCAGAGAAAATTCATTGGAAATGAGCCCTAATAGCCCAGGGGATTTGCTACATRAGTCTCATGGCCACATTGCAGTACMTGGGARGAATRAAAGAGAAAMCCCCAGCACTGCAARTGCAWKAGCCAAACCAGTGACCAGGCTCATAGCCCTCAGCAGCCTTTAATTCCTCTGGCTGCTGCAGCTTCTGCAAGAAATGGGATCTTGGCTGGGGGGTGAACACTTTGCCARGGGAGGACCAGTGACTTCCAGTTGTGAGAGGTGCAGGTGAGAGGTTGTGGTGGCCACAGGATTCCCTGGGCACAATGCCCCCATGCAGCCTCCTGTCACAAAGGGRCAGAGATGTGGCACCTGTCCAGCAATTGTGACCTCACCTGCCCAATGCTTGGTATCCTGAGGAGCAGACCAGCAAAGATCCTGGTCTTCAGAATAACTCAGCTCTGTTCTTTGCTACTTCCATGTCTGCACTTTTTCAAGCATTCTTTGTCCTTGGCAGTGGATACAAACACCAGCAAAATTATTCTGACAGTTAAAGATGTTCTGTGTGTCACATTTGGGGTTTTTAAATTTTCAAGCTGTATTTATTTTCTTTCYCAACAGGAGACAGGATTAGTCCTGATCTGATCTTTCTGGAGGAGGATCTGGATCCTTTGTCATCCAGAGCTTTCCCATCTGTTCCGGAGAGGAGCAACAGCTGCAACAGGAATTAATTCCTGTAACAGCTTTGCCAGCAGCCTTGAACTTTGTGAATGCCCACAGACAACATGGCTGGGGCTACATCCCTGAGTGACAAAGCACACCAACTAGAGTGAAATCTGGGGCACTTCCTGACAGCAGTCAGACTGACCCAGGGGATTTTGGTTACACACAGGAAGATGCATTTGGTCACTCTGCACAAGACTTTGAAAGAGAACATTGCTCATAGAAAGACCTGACACCTGTAGGTATTTGCTTGTTCTTTTCACATTACAGTCAGAAAAAGGGGGAGACTTGAACCGATAATCCAAGGCTCTAGAGGGAAAGAAGATAGCCTGAAGGCTAGAAATCAGGGTGGGAGTTTGTTGGAGTTTTGGCAGACTAATTAGGGGAACAGATTGTTTTCCAAAACTGTTTCTGTATCAGTGTTTCTGGGCTGGCAGTTCGAGCTGCTGTCCTTGGTGCTCCTGTAGAGAACTCAACATTTGAATGTACTTTCAAGCAACRATATTGTCACATTTCTTCAAATATAATTTCCCTGCAGTCACTGCTGGGGAATGGCTCTGCCACAAAGGATCCTCTTTCCCCCGGAGGTGATTTGCATGGACTGGCAGCAAAGACAGAGACCTGGTGCAGGACTCTGCAACCTGGGCAGCACTTGCTACATCAACGTCATCCTGCAGTGCCTGACRTACACTCCCCCTTTGGCCAACTACCTGCTCTCTCGTGACCATAGCCAGTTGTGTGAGTACTTTCAGGAATATCTCCTTGTAAATCTCTTGAGCACATCCTAAGGATTCCAGAACCTAGAAATGTATTTAGGAGGATAGTACCCCTGCTTTTTCAGCTCCATGAGCTTTTGTTCAAAAGAAGAAGCCCCTCGTTCCATTGATGTGTGTCCATCTTCAGGAAGTTATCTCTTTCTAGCCTGGTGTCTCTGTCCCTGCAAGTTAAACCCTCTTGGCTTATTGCACCAAAAATGTGTGAAAATTTCTGAAGAACATTTTCTCGGCACTACAATTTCCCGGCACTACTCGGCTTGTTAAGACATTGTCATCTTGRGAAGAAGAGGACTGAAGACTGYTCTTAGAACTTCAAGATCTCCATTACATTTCCCACTCTTAGGGATGATGTGCTAACCTAAGGAGCTAACCCTCTCTCCCTCCCTCTTTACCTTCTTCTCTCCCTCATTCCCTTCTTTCCTTCCTCCTCCCTCCCTCCCTCAGGTCATCGTCAAGGCTTCTGCATGATGTGTGTCATGGAAGCACACGTTAGGAAGGTCCTACGCTCTTCAGCCAGTGTCATCCGGCCTAGGGCTGTCGTCAGGGACCTCAAATGTGAGTAATTTCAGATGCTTTGACAGGTTCTTTCACCTTCTTGTAGGTGAGAACCACTAACTTCTTTCTTAGTCATAGGAGAAGAATTTGAGCCTGACATGGCTGGAGATGCCTATGAGTTCTTACGCTGTGCTCTTGAGGCCATGCAGAGAGCTTGTCTGAATGGAAGAAGAGAGTAAGCATAAGTAAATAACCTTTTCCATGCTCCCAATCCCACTGGACTCCTTGATGTGCCCTCATCMAGGAAAATCTATGCCCAGGGCTTTCCAAGCTAAACTCTTGGAGGAGGAGATAACTCTGCATTGCCATTTATTTCCAGTGTGGACATCTCTTCTCCAACAACTACCATCATCCATCAAATATTTGGGGGCATTCTGAAATCCAGAGGTACATTTCCAMATCTATTGCTTTCCTTGGCATTTTTTTCGTCCTCCTGTCTGCCTGTGGTAAATGACTGGTCCTGTAACTGGCTAGTAAGCACCACGAGTGTGAACTGTCACCATCAATTAACTTCCTTCTTCACTCAGCATTTTGATTTTCCTTCCAGTCACATGCTTGACGTGCCAAGCAGTTTCTGATTCCTACAAGGCCTTCCTGCATGTCCTTTTGGATATCAAAGTAAGAGGGCTTGTAWTTGTGCTTCAAGACATCCCAAGGCCCCTGTAGCTTTCTAGAACCAAAGCATTTGTCTTAAAAATGGATCCTGTGAGCACAAGGGAGCTTGGYGATGGGTGGGAAGGAGAATGAACTTCCTTCTGCAGAGACCATAGCACYCATCTCCCCATTCTCTAGAGGAAGCTCTTAATGGCCCCAGGAACCCCTGGGACGAAAAGGAAATGTTCAGCATCACACTCTTCTCTACTTCTTTCCAGACACTGCTTGCAGGGTCATAGTGAGTCTCAGCATCAGTTGCCTGAATCTTCTTGTTGACTCCTTGGAAGTGTTCAGGCATGGACATTTCCCACACTTCAGCAGCTCCTTTTTTACTCCWCCAGGCACCCTCATCCCTCACCGCAGCTCTGGAGAACTTTGTGACACCCAAGARGCTGGATGGAAAATACTGCTTCAAATGTAGCAAGTAAAATGATTTCTAACAACTTATTAACACTTCATGCTATCTGAAGGAGCTGCATGTCATTAAGCAGAATCATCTTCTCATGGAGGTTTAATGCACAATAATGAGATGCAGCTTTTTTCAGGTGACTTTTGGCATGGAATAGCCTTAATACACTGTAAGGATATGTGAGAGATGAAAGCTTGTCTGATCTTGTTGGGGGAAGATAGTGCATTTCAGCACTTGGCTCTGCTTTGTTTCAAGGTGTGAAAAGAGGGTTACTGCCTCTAAGAGGGTTACAGTCCACCATGTGCCCAAGGTCTTCACAGTGTGCCTGGAAAGGGCTGCTGATCACACAGGCAAGAAGATCAGCAAGGTGTGTATGCARCKGCAGTGCAACTTTCTCTTTGAGGCWGGAGATTCCCTAAAGCAGTACAGTCTTTCAGAAAGTSCTCAAGTCGGGTTTTTGTGTTTTATTATGGGGAGAGTTCCTGTGAGAAGACCGTCCTGGACACTGCCCTGACAGAGCTGCTTTGGCTGAGAAGAGTTTCCTGCTGCCCAAACCATTATGTGCTGAAGGACTATTTCATTTGTTAGTTCAGGAAAATTTTCTCAGCCCACTTGGTGTTCCTGTAGATTGTGGAGTATCCTGAGTACTTGGATCTTCGGCCATACATGTCTGACATAGCTGGAGAACCCCTCCTCTACTCCTTATATGCTCTTGTGGTGCACAGTGGTGATACCTGTCTCGATGGACACTTTTTCTGCTACACAAAGGTAAAGAGCAACTTCTCTCTTGATAGAATAAAATGAGTGCTGGGAAGACAAACTGCCAGTGTTGTGGGTAGCCAAGCTTTTTGGGGGAGAAGGCTTCAGGGCTGATTTGGATTTGTTTTGGTACACTCTTGGTCTTAGTTGTTGTGGAGAAAACCTGCAGTTCCTTTCCAGAGATGGATTTCTTTCTTTGCAGGCCGGCAATGGACTATGGTACAAGATGGATGACGAGTCTGTGGATAATTGTGGCATCCACACAGTTCTCAGGCAGCAAGCCTATTTGCTGTTCTATGCCAGGTAATAACCAGGGTCATGTGTTCAGAAYACATTTCCTTTTCCTGACTTTGCTGTTTGTCTTCTCATCCTCTTGGGTGTTTCTGTCATAGGAGACAATTCTTCCCTGCTTATTTCAGTGCTGTCAATTCTGAACTACCCCATACTAGTCCTTCCCTTGCTGGGCTCTAGGGTGCTGGCCTGTGTAAGCTGCTCTTTGTGTGCTCTCTGAAACCAGGTCATGTAGTGAGGACTTAAAGGGGCCTCCAGGAAAGATGAAGAGGGATTCTTTATCAGTGATAGGACAAGAGGTAAAAAATTCAAAGTGAAAGAGATATTTAGGCTAGTTGTTAGGAAGAAATTCTTGCCTGTGAGGGTGGTGAGGCACTGACAGAGGTTGTGCAGAGAATCTGTGGCTGCCCCATTCCTGGAAGTGTTCAAGGTTGGGCCGGATGAAGGTTGGAGCAACCTGTAGCTATCCCTGCCCATGGTAGGAGGGGTGGAAGTARACAGTATGTAAGGAACCGTTTCTAGAGTTCTGTGGCATGAAGGCTGTAGGAAGAATAGAGATGAGGACTTGCTCTGACAGGGGCAGACCTGGTGGGAAGACCCYCACAGAGTTTTCCATTGGTGACCTTGGTGAAATTGTCTCTCTGTTGTAGAAGCTGCTTCAAGAAAATTGCTGAATCCCAGAAGAGCCTGTAAAGAGTACGCTAAACAGAGATCACTTTTTTTTTTCTCCAGATGCTCCGATTTGAAAATGGGAGGAATGGTGGCTTCCTCACTGTCACCATCCTGTGCCCATTCCTTCTTCAGTCAGTGGGAGGCCAGCAGTGAGCGGGCAGGTTCTGCAGGGATGCACAGTCAGCCTGGTAGGACTATGTTGGTGCACTGCCAGAGGACAAGTGCCAAGGACAAAATCCAGCACAAATCCCCGCAGTGGGGCAATGTTCACTCCAGCGGGTTCGTGAACAACACTGACTCCAACAACTCAACAGGAAGGAAGAGAAAGAGAATTAGTCCTCTAGATTGTGACCATGCTGTCAGGCATGGCACAGCTTCAGGGCCCTTCAACAGAAGTTGCCAGTGGCCTCCTGTGCCCAGTGCTGCTTGGGTGCAACGCCTGCCAAGGCAGAGAGAGAAAGGCCCATCCTTACGGCAGGGCTATGATCTTTGCAGACACTTGGTGGAGATCACAGACTACCACCAGTCAGGGAAGAGGAGGAGGAACAGGTTGAGAAGAAGCCCTCCACATTGTGACAGAGACCCAAAGAACGGAATGCCTGAAGGGTTATCGAATGGTAGCTCCAAGAAGGCTCCTACACCCAGTGCTGTTTGGAAGCCATCCCTGCCAAGACAGAGAGAGCAGGAGAGATCGCCACAGCAGGGCTATGATCTTCGCAGACGGTTTGTAGAGATCACAGACTACCACCACTCAGCAAAGAGAATGAAGAAACAATCATTTGGAACAAACAGGCAGAAAACCCAAAGCCATTAAGAATTAAAATCCCTTGTTAGCCTTGCATGTATAATTTACAAGGTATTTCCTTCTCTGTATATTTCGGGGCAACTGGTGGAAATACTCTGTGTGGAATGTTTGTATAATGGGATTTTGAAAGCTGCATGTTTGCATGTGGCCAACTGGCAATCTCTTCTTTTAAATTATGGAGTTCAAGTCACATGAAAGGGCATGAACTTGATGAGCCGACAGTGACTGGGACTGAAAAATGCTGGATGACTGGGCTCAAGGGTGCTTCTCAGTGTGACAAAAACTAGTGTGGTGCCAGGAACAAAGACTGCCTCCCAGGAATCAGCACTGGGATTGATCCTGATTGGCATCTTCCACAACTAATGGTCTGTCTTTTGGGGCAGTGGACATGCTCAAGTAAATTGGCAGATGACAGAAAACTGCAAGAGCTGTGCTTAGGCCAGGAGGTTSTGCTGCTATCCCTGAGGGACCTGAGCAGGCTGGAGAGATGGACCAACAGGGTCCCCTTGCCATTGAGAAAGGAAAGGTGTAAAGGATGCTGAGCACCTGCAGAGGCTACCCAGTGAGCCCATGGAGGCTCCATCCTTTGACATCCCACAGCACATGATCATGGGCAAGTGACCACAGGTACTCCTGCTGAGAAGGGCGTGTGAGAAAGCCTTGACTTCACCCTCCAGGTGACCTCCCTCCCAGGATGCCTAAAAGAGAATCCAGCCAGTGGCACTGTCCCCCTAAGGTGACAGCTTAGGGGAACTGGAAACTGGAGCCTATAAAGGTCCCAGGCCAGGGCAGGCTCCTGGCAAGTGGTGTACCCCCACCAGAGCAGCCACAAGTCACTGGACCCTAAAAATGCAGGGATGGGACCTAAMAGTGTTTGGTCCCTAAAAAGAAGACTTTCACAGATAAAAAAAAAAAAACGTTGTTTAACCCATAGTCCATCAGGTAACCATGAAAACATGTCCCATTCCCCTCCTTCCCACATTTGGATGGGTACATGAGCTAACTTTCTTATTCCTTTTGTTATTTGTTTTACCACTTTTCCATTGTCATCTATTTGTAAACAGCAGTTTGAGTAATTTAGTTTTCCACACAATCCCCCTTCTTCTGCTAATAAATAATCCAGTACCATTCAATGTTGAAATACTGCATTTCTCATCTGAGTGGATTGGTCAGCAAGAAGGTCAAGGGCTGTAGCTGTCTGGTTGGTAATTATTTCRAAKACAGCTTGTAACCTAATTATCCGATTTAAATTATAAATGGGTTCTCTGGCACCTGATATTAATTCATTAGGATTCCAAGTGGCTGGTCCATAGTGTTGTATGMTTCTCTCCGGTGGCCACTCATCTTTTCCCCATTTCTGGGTGCTCCCTCCAGTCAAGGATGTATCAACTGACCACTTCTCTCTAGCTAGATCATCATATACCTCGATTCCTAACTGATTTCCCTGAACTTGTGGTAACAAATAGAACAATGGTCTAATATAACCCTACATAACATATTCCTGACCAGTTTGGAGGTAACCTGCGATAAGMATGTTGGCCACAAACCCAATAAAGCCCTTTCAAAGCCCAGGTTCCGTTAGCAAAGGGGCCTTTCCAGTTTTCATCATCAATTGGCAGATCAGAATACAAAGTATTTCCTGGGCCTAATGGTCCCCCAACAATAGTTGCTCCACTGTAAGAATTACAATATTTACATTTCCAAGCTCCTGCATGAGGTTTCCACTGACAATTACATCCTWGATCTGTTTTGTTAGATTGGGACSAGAACCTACTAAAAAGGGTTCTGGTTCCATTCTGGTGCTGCCACTTCCAGTGATAGTCACRGACAATATGTGTCCTACTTATGGAATTATCCCGGGAGCAGGTTAAAAATAAATGGTCAAAGAACCTGTCCYTCCCCACTGCTTTACAACCTTCAAAATCTCTCTGATAATTATGGTAGGAACACCTTACCCAGCTACCATTAACGAGCTTAACATGTGTTTGATTCCATCTGCCTTGATACCTGGAGCAACTGTAAGGAGGGCAGTTGGGGGCCCAACAATCTAAACCCAAAGATAAAGTCCAGTCACAAACACTTTTTCCCACATATACACCCCCTGTTCTATTTAGACAATAAATGCCTTTTTCAGAAGAATGAAGTCGCCATGGGCTTCCTTCCTTGTCCCAAAACCCCGTCTCATTATGGGCTTCACTTAGGGTGCTAACCCACCATTTAGGTTCGACTGGGCTGGCCACCCACGGCCAGTTTTCAGATCCTCCTGGTCCTCCACAGACCCAACAATTGCTGAGGTTAAAGGTTTTTGCTACTTCTTCTCCTAGGGTTAAAAAAAAATTATTCTCCCACCTCTGGCCCAAACCTAACTGATAATATAAAGGTAAGATTACTAAGAAAAACATTCTAATGGTGTAATCTAATCACTTAACCTAATTCTCACTTTATCTTCTTCACACAACCTGTGGCGAGTGAATGCACGGAAACAATGACAGCAAGCATTAGCCCTTCAGTGACTGGAGATCCACAAGGAGGGATGCCCACACAGACTATTTGACTATTCCAGCAGACAGTCTGTGGGCAGGCACAGGGGCTTCCCCCGATGTCAACGCACTGGCTGCTGCTCCAGTCCATTCCTGTGAAGTGTCAGTCGTGGCCTCCCGTCCTTCTCCTCCAGCTGAGATGTCCAAATCTCTGGGGCTTTAGAAACCTTGACCCAAGTGTGATGGATTCACCCATGTACAGCTGTCTTGATGGCTGTTTCTGTGCTCAGTAACACTTGGAAAGGTCCACGTCACTTCACTACCAGTGGTGCTTCTTTCCACTCCTTAACCAGGCCCAGTCTCCTGGTTGGATGTTGTGAACAGCAAAGTCCAAAGGCAAGGTCTGTGCCAGCTGAGTTTCCTGTYGAAGAGATTTCACAAGAGACAGGATCCTGGCCACATATTGTCTTAAATATACATCACTTATCTCTATCCCCCCACTAGGCTGAGAATTACAAGGGTAAGGCATTCCAAATATCAGTTCAAAGGAAGATAATTGAATATCTTCCCTAGGCCTGGCCCTTATTCTTGCTAAGGCCAATGGCAAAAGCCATACCCATGGCATCTTAGTTTCTGTTATCAACTTCAAGAGGTGTTTATTTCTCCATTCATTCTTTCTACTCTACCTGAACTCTGGGATGCCAGGTGGTATGGAACCTCCATTGTATGCCTAGAACAGCCATGATCCCTTGGAGAATTTTTCCTGTAAAGTGAGTTTCCCTATCTGAGTCTACTGTTTCCACAATTCCATATCTTGGAATTATTTGTTCCAAAAATACCTCTACAACTGATCCTGTAGTTGCTGAAACAGTTGGAATGCCTCTGGTCATCCTGTTRGCTGACATACTATTACCAGAAGATATTTAAACTTTGCAACTCGAGGCATTTCAGTAAAATCYACCTGGCATCTCTGGAAGGGACGCACAGCCCAAGGCCTCCCTCCCCTGGCAAATTTCTTTGTAACCCTGTAGTTGTTTTTACACAAATCAAACAGCCTTCAACAGATCGTTTTATTGGAGTAAAAAGACCCACAGCAGCATACACCTTGAGGAAGGCTTCTGCCAATCCTCGAGAGCCCCAATGACTCCCTTCATGAAGTTGCTTTAATATTTATAAGGCCAGAGCTTTTGGTATCCATTGTTTGCCATTTCTTGTAAACCAATCATCCCCTCTTTCCTTTGCTCCACTCCTTTTAATTATCTCAAGCTCCTCTGGTGGAAAAGACAATTTTTCTGGCAGTAGAGAGGCTACTGGGAGCAAAAGGAAGATCTCAGAGGTTTCTGGCAGCAGTGCAGCTTTCCGAGCTTCTTCATCAGCCAGTCTATTTTCTATTGCTTCTTCTGAGGACCCTGCCTGGTGTCCCCTAATGTGTATTATTGCCACTCTTTTGGGCAAATTCACTACCTCCAATAGGCGARAAATTAAACTCTCATGAGCTAATGTTTTCCCCCTGCAGCTTAATAAACCTCTTTCTTCCCATAATTTCCCAAATGCATGCATTACCCCATATGCATATTTAGAATTGGTGAAAATATTCACTATCTTGTCCCGGTACAATTCACAGACTCTTACAAGTGCATACAGCTCTGCTGTTTGAGCWGACCATTTGGGCRGCAACCTCCCCCCTTCCTTTAATTCCCTTCCACTGATGATAGCATATCCTGTAAATCGCCTCCCCTCTATCACCCTTGAAGATCCATCAATAAACACATTTTCTCCCTCAAGTCAGGGAGAGTCCCTTAAATCTTCCCTAGCCCGGGTCTGGAGATCTATCACTTGAATGCAGTCATGGGTTTCTTCCTGGCCCTTCTCCTCAGGGCCATTCA